>NW_026691166.1:300000-385251 GCF_020826845.1 Diceros bicornis minor
GTATAAGAAGACAAACTTGACATACAGTGTTCGCTGGTAAGATATCAGTTACCTTTGGGGAGGAAATAGGGAGAAAGGGATTGTCGGGGCCTGAGTAAAGCTGGTGCTAGTTCTTGGTCACACAAGTGTGTTCACTTTTTAATAATTCTTTGTGATTTACGTGGATGACTCCTGCATATATTTCTGTACGCATGTTATATGTCAATAATCATTTTAAATCCTGCATATTTGCACAAAGATACTAACTCAATATCTCAGAATAACAGCAGTGTTTTGTTTTAAAGTGGAACACATTCACTCATGACACCATTAGATGGATTTTAATACTTCCAAGTATCTATTAATGCCCTCATCCTTGCATGGTCCCTTGGGTCTTTCCATTTTTGCCTCAGTTTTGTAAGTGGCATGGATTTGAGATTTCATGATGTCATCTTTCTCCAGCAAGGTCCACCCCCACCACGATGCTCACCAAGGCCTCGAGACCTAGCACAGTGCCGTGTTCACAGCATGCACTCAAGACCTGTGGGACTGGGTTGGAAGGAACAAAATGAGGAGCACATGATGTTCGTAACTTAAGTCTAGGTGTCATATTGTGACTTAGGAAATTGGTATAGTTTTTCGATAGATTTGCTATGCCTTCTAGATTTTCCTATTTAAAACAATGGGAAATAGGGTCTCAGAGTTCTTTCTCAGAGAAAGTCTGACATTTCAGGCACAGATTACTGACAATTATTAATGGCATATGACTTTCCCACCTCATCTTAGTGTTAAGTTTTTAATTCCTTACCTTGGAAATGACCTAACTTTGCTTCTTCCAAATCTTGTAGTAATACTGGTGCCCCAGAAAGTCAGGCCACGGATATTCTGCTGTTGTGCTTTCTCCCTGGAAAGAAGTGGAGCTGTGCATCCACCAGTCTAAGAAGCGTGTGGTGCTGTAGTATTTGGAGTCAATCAGAAAAGCTAAATGGAAAAACGACTTCAGAGAATTATCACCATAACCCTCCACAGCAACAAATTATTTTGCTTAATTATTTTGTGATTCTGCAGGTATATTTAAACAGGAATATTAAAACTAGTTCCCAAGGAGCCAGCCCTATATTAGAGCAGAAATTGCATATTACCTTCCTGCACAAACTTGCCTAACACTGTGGGAAGGATCAATGAGAAGTTTCGGTGTTGTTGCCTATGTTAACGAGGCCAGGAGGTCCACACTCGGATAAGAAAGTCCAGTGAACCAGCCTGTGTGCAGCGTGGAAATAGGGGCATGCATGTGTTCCCCTGAAGTGGCTTAGGGGTCACTTACCAGTGCACCTGAGTTTCCTGTCTGTATAATGCAGGTATTGGGGCTGTCCAATGTGATGTTTTCTCCTTTTTATGACATGGCTCAGGGCAGTCCTTCTAAGACTCCTGACCAAGGTATGGGCCCTTCAGGCAGATTGGGTCCAAAGGGAGGATCTCTGCAGCGACCCTGACCACGGGTTCCAGAGGGAGGATCATGGCAGCTTGGAGAGATAGGGGGGATGGTAGGACAGGTGGCATTGAAAAGGCAAATTCCAGGATCCCAGGCACCCGATATTTCCATTTTAGATATTGAATTTACATTTCAAATACTGGCCAGGGGGCTTCCACCAGGGCTGCAGGCAACCTCAGCAATAGCCAGGCTGGTGAGCCCCACCCCTATCTGAGTCCCGGCCTCAAGGGATGCAGCCCAACCACACTGCGCATACTCTGGGGGGTGGGCAGGTCATGGAGATTGGGCGTGGTATACAGAACAGGTGGGGAAGAGGGTGGGATGGAGAAGCAGAGGGGTGGGGCCCAGGGGCCGAAGGACAAGGCAAGAGTTGGGGCCAGGAGCTGTGCATGCTGGGAGCTTTTCTCTCTTAACCGCTCCCAGCTGGCAACCTGTAGGGCTGCAGGACTAGAACGCCCAGGATGCTCTGGGCACAGGGCGGTGCCTGGCCCTGGGGGGAGGAGCAGGGCGGTGTGAGCTTGGCCGAGGGCCAAACCATTGACTCAGGACTCAGGTCCTGCACCCGCTCCATGTGGACTGATTCCCAGAGGGATGTGACGAGACGAAAAGTACCAGGGAGTCAGGAGGGTGTGGCGGCTGCATGGGAAGCCGCGGGCCTGCAGCGTGTAACTGCTTTTGTCCAAAATTGAAGCCCAGACTGGCGCCTCTTCCCCACCGCCTCCCTCCTTTGCTTGATTCCTCCTCCCCCCTGTGTACCTGTGGGTCCTTCCACAGCCTCCTACCTAATCCAAGGCCAGGTGTTTCTCTAAACTGCTTATGGGAACTGGTTAGACATTCCAGAAACTTTCCACTTTGCCTGCTGCCCTCTGCCTTCTCCAGCCAAAGTGCCATCATTTCATCAGCTTTTGGGAGAAATTCACCCTTGTGTTCCCTCTTGGATGCACAACTTTGGAGTTTTGCAAAGTGGTAACATTGGCTGTTGCTTGCCTTTTTCACAGATGTGGAAGTTAAAGCATCCGTGAGGTTAATCATTGGTTTCCCCAGGATCTGCTAAGGGCAGAGGAGAACAACACAATTCCCAGGCAAGTATCTAGTAGGCCGTTTTCACTAACCTATTCCAGTGCAGAGGCCTCCAAAACAGCATCGTTAGGATGAGAATAGCTTAAGCATTTTGCCCTTCAGATTGATCACCTAATCTCAGCTCAGGCCTGAGTGGCCAGTCTCTCAGGGACATAAGTGATGACTCTGATCCCTCAGGAAGAGACCGGTAGTCCTGCTTTGGGAGAGGCATGTTCATGGTAGACAACACCTGGGCAGCATTTGAAACCCGTCAGCTTTAACATCTCTGCTTTGGATTCCGGCAAGGTTCCAGGATAAACATGCCCAGGGATAGTCAGATGTAACGTATTCTTTAAAAATTGATTACAGCAGTGAAAGGAACAGAGCATAAAATATCCTGATTATTTGCAAAAGATGAAATGCAAGCAAGACCTTCTTGTTAATTTTTTAATGCTCATTCTCTTGGCTGTATTGTACGCTTGAATGCATAAAAAAAAATTTGAATTGAAAAGTTATCTTTTCCTGAGATTGGTAAATTAACTTAAAAGTCTTATTGAAACCTGTGGAGGAATGGTTAGCAGCTTTCACGATTTATGTCCTCCCTAAAACTTTGGGTGTTGATCTCCATGAAAAAAAGTCCTTGTTTATATTACACATCCCAATAGGTTACATTTCCAATTCCTGAATGTGGGGTATTATCAAAACAACTGAATAAGCTGGTCATGGAAACTGGACCCTGTCACTATGTGAAGAATTTGCCTCGCTATGAATTAATGACATGAATTCTTTAACATTTTTTTAAAGAACGGACGAGAAACTCTGCAGTATCTCTGAATGTGGCAAGACAGGGAATTCTCGTTGGACCACATACTCGGGTCCTTCTCTCGTGTTCAATAGACCCGGGTGATAGTCCGTGTTGTCAGGTGCAACGCCGCTCCCCCAGCCCCCAGTGTTCCATCCTACTCTGGCCTGTGACCTCTTCAGGGGGTTCTGATGACACTCCTCCACAAGGGTTGGAAGGAGACATTGTAACATGAGGATATTCATCATCTTGAAACAAGGATTAATGGAGAGGAATGTCTCGGGGTCTGTGTGCCCCGATGCAACTGCTGTTGGGTTGTGGCTGCAGTGACCACTGTGCTCCCAGCAGTCCCCACAATGGCTCTCTCAGACGTTTGATCTCCTGGTGCAACCACAGAAGCTGTTGACAGAGCTGAGCGCTCGTGGTTCAGTGTCTTCCGTCAGATTTTGTGGCTCTGACCCTCCTATGCTCGCCCCCTTCCCATTCCTATCTGCTGAGTTGATTGCTTTGTAGTTGTTTCCTAGGAGCCACTGTGTGTAACTGGATTTCACAGTGTCTTTAGGGACCCACCCTCACTACACGAGTCACTGTACAACAGCGACTTATCCTGGTGTAGCCCGTGTTCATCGTCTCCAGTGGAGCTGTGAAGAACCCTGCTTTCTCGGAGCTCCTCTCATTCTCATGCTGCTGGGGCTGCTTACGAAGTTGAGCATCCCGTCTTTGGTCTCATTAACATTATTCTTTTCATCGATTATTTTGAAGTCAGATATGACTTTGTTAATAATGTGACACTGGCTGTCACAGGAACTTTTATGTATCTTCCCCAACAGCTCTGTGAAGTAGACCTGTGATCCACACATTACAGGGGGGACACTGAAGCTCAGAGAGATGGAGTAGCTTCCTTCACTTCACAGTTTCTTGGTACATTTTGTGTCTCCACCTGGAGCTCCGCCTCTCAGGTGTGTGCACTTAGCTGGTGTTCCACTTTATGCCTCTCTGCCAGCCTCCCCAAAGGCACACGCTCCATCCTGAGTCCATTGTCTGCTTGATGGCAGTCACCCTGCACAAACAGGCTCCGGGCAGGGAGTGGACTAGCGGGCATGGTCCTCCGGCTTACCCTGGGCAGGTTCTAGGTTCATGGCGAGAGCTGAAGCAGTGGAAGATACTGACCGTCACTCACCTGGAAGGTATCTTATGGAGAAATACTCCACTGACTTTTTGCAGGTGTCATGTCTTCTTTGTCTTCATTGCTCCTCTGGGCTTTCTCCTACAGTCCATGCTGTGCAGTAACATAGAGAACAGAGACTGGTGAACATCATAGTGTTGCCCTGCACCAAACGGTCACATCACTCATTTTTCTAACTATGAAACAAGTACACACTGTAAAAAAAGTCAAATTGCACTGATCTATGTAAAGTGAAACATTCCCCTTTCATCCCCTTCCCTGAAAACTCACTATCCTACTCAGAAGGAACTATTGTTAAGAGGTTGTGACTTCTTCTGGAAATTTCCTATGAATTTGTAAATACACAAAGTTTTTTTTTAAACATAAATTACATAACTACATCGTTTTTCAATTTGTTGTTTCCCAAGCCATATATCATAGACCTCTCTCCTTATCAGTGCACATCATTTTAACTTACCTTTTTAGAAGTTTTAGAGGTATTCCAAAGAATAGGCATACCATGATCTGTTTATATGTTCTTTGATAGCAAAGGGATTACATCCAGTTTCACTATTATACATAATGCTGCTATAAGATCCTTGTGTGGAATTTATTACACTGCTTTCAACTCCTCGATTTGCTTTGTTTCCTTTTAGTCAGAGACTATGATATATTTGTAACAATTTTGTGGTAATTATTTTATAGGGAAATTAATTTTATCACTGAATAACGACATGTATGGGGAAGCTGCACTTCAAGGTCATCCATCTCAGTATTCTGGAGAAAAATCATGAAACTTAGAAGGTATTATGGTTGCTCCATCACATTCTAACAAGTCATGTTAACAATTTAAAGTTGAATCTTTGAATAGCCTCTACTCTTTCTGTTCAAATGAAGGATGACGTTTTCTTGTCTTGAAAACTTCTGACTCCAGGGGCTCTCAGTTGTGCTTCAGAGAGTGTAAGATATTGGTGTTGTATTTATTTCTCTTCACCTATAGGCTGCATCTTCTAAAGATCATAGAATTGAACATGGTCCAATCGATATATATGATTTGGTTCAAAAATTCAAAGTAATGAACCCAAGATAGGAATCTATAACTTTGGTTCTTAATAAAGAATTTCCTTTGATATCCTTCAGTACCTGTCATTACTTGTAAAACCTCACCTATGGGTGAAGAGATGTGGTTCTGCTGGCAATGTCTGGCTTGAACATCCATAGTTAATCCTGCCACATCTGTAGGTAGATTAGACTTGACCTCTTGATGACCTCTGCCCTTGGTCTTTGAGCTGGGAAAAATAAGAATTTAAAAAAGTTGCAGTTATTAGCACTCAATACTAGAAACGCCCATTAAAGAGTGTGTTTGGTTTGGTAAACCAAAGGGAGTATAAGCAGAACAAAGTCTTTAATATCTATAAAATTTCAAAAAATTCTAATTTTTAAAAATATAACTCTAGTTTTGCCACACTGCAAACTGTGTATATATGAATGAAGTATCCCTCTGTCCATTTCTTCAGTTGTTTCCATTGATTTGATGGATTTATCTTCTAACCCGGATTCCAAATGTGAAAGAACATCTTGGTCCTTCAAAGAAAAGAAACCATTGAAATATAATTTTCTTTTAGCTCGGCATCCCACAGGTTTGAGGAATAAATGATCATGTAATGATACAATGATTTTGAAACCTAATTGTTAATTAGGGGGGTGTAAGAGATGATTGAATGGTGGTTCATCCCTATGGTCAGGGGTATTGTACACATGGACGTGTAAACACGATTCAGGAAGCTGCTTCAGCTCCGTGACATCCCTAAGAACCACAGTGCAGGAGGATCTAGGTACACAGCCGTCTGCCTCGATCTCCTGGGTTACATGTAGATCCAGGGGTCTTGACAGTGGCTTCAGAGCAGCTAACTTTTATCTATTTCTCCCTTTCCTTATCTCCAGTTTATCTCAAACAGTCCTGACTACCATATTTTAAAGTAAGACCAATTGTAGTTATCTACATGAGTTTCTTGTTCATTATTGCAGAGTAATAATCAAGGATACCGTTAAATATCATTTAATTGACCTTATTAAATATGTTTTACCTTATAATTGATTAGAACACTGCGTTTAGTTCGGCGTTTGATATTCCCCAAGCGTGTTAATCTGCTTACAACTGCTATGTGCCTCATTCCTCTTAGAAGTGTATCTTTGGCCCATCACAAGATTTCAATGACTCAAATCATCATAAATTAAGATAATGTACTGTCTTTTGGATGATAGGGAGGCATATGGGTCCATTTTGGAAATATGCCCATCTGTCTTTGCTCCCCATGGGAAGTTTCTGGTCACTACGTCTCCAGGTGGCTTGCACAAGCCCTAGGTCTGTAATAGCTTGGTGCCTCTCCTTCTAATTGGGGTAGAAATAAAGGAGATTAGAGAGACTTATTAAAGTTTTGGTTGCATGAAGTCTTCTATGAAGACCATCCATGCATATTGTTCTGGATAGCTCTCTGTTCCTAAGACTACTAGTTATTTTAAGGGCTTGTCGGGAACTGTGAAAGGTCTGATATTTTACCTTACCTGCAAGCTAATAAGTTAGCCTACAATGGTTTAGCAGATGCTGACAAAAGACACAAGACCCATGGGTCAGAGACAAAGGACTCAATGACACAGCAATAGCAGTGGCCAGAGTATCATCATCTGCACCGGCTCACTAAATCTCACTTCCTACAGGGTGATACACAGTGGGCCAGGTGACATGCAGAGGGTTGCAAGATCTCAGAGCCTAAGGAACTCAAATCTTTGATAAGGGGCAGGATGTCTGCTAACCTTTGTCCTGGAGGGTGTTATTTTTATTATACTGGGCAGTAAGCAAGCCTGCCCTTTGTTCCAGAGTAGGCCACTATTTCTATCTCCCAGGGCTGACAGCTCTACACACATCCTTGAAAAGATAACCTGGTCTTACTGACTTTCAAAGATAAGCTTGAATGAGACTTGATCATCATTCGGTTCTTCTGTTTCCTTTATTGAGATTGTGCAAACATGCTCTTTTCTCTGTAAAGTTCACTAACTTTATTCATACATAAGGGATGCTGTTGGTTTTATTTATTAAGTTGAAATTGTCTTATTAGAGCAAATGATGAAACTGTTATGGGTTGGATCTGAAAGTATGATTTCCAGGAAAAATGTGAAAGAAGATTAGTGCGCACAGAACTTTGCCACAAAGAGCTGATAGCAACTTAAATGATTTTAATTTGAATACTGTTTTATACAACTTTCTTCCATTTACTTCATCCTCTCTGCTTCCTTTAACTCTCATATGGGAATGGGGCACTTTCAGGGATTCACTGAACTCATTTACAATATTCAAATGGTTTTGTCTGTTGTGTTTTTTTTTATTGAGGTAAAGTTGACATACAACATTATCTCAGTTTCATGGGTACAACGTAATGATTCAATGTTTGAGTATATATTGAAATGATCACCACAATAAGTCCAGTTAACATTCGTCTATACATAGTTACAAATATTTTTCTCTTGTTATGAGGACATGGCATATTTCAAGGTGCAGAAGAATCAACGATGGTGTCATATTTTTCTATATACAGCTTGATGAATTTGGACATAAGTATACACCCTTGAGACTGTCATCACCATCAAGACCACAAACAAATTCATCACCTTCCAAAGTTTTCTCTCACCTCCTTTATTACTATCATTCTGTGGTAAGAACTCTTAGTATCTACTCAAGTAGCAAATGTGATGTACGCAATAGAGTTTTGTTAGCTGAAGGCACTACGCAATATCCTACATCTCCAGAACTTATTTATCTTGATAACTGAAACTTTGTATCCTTTGATAATCAGCTCCCCATTTCCCCATCCCTCCAGCCCCTGGCAACCACCATTCTAGCCTCTGCTTGTATGAGTTTGACAATTTTACATTCCACATATAAGTATTTGCCTTTCTCTGTCTGTCTTATTTCACTTAGCATAATATCTTCTAGGTCCCTCATGTTGTCAAAAATGGCAGGAATTCCTTCTTTTTTCAAGGTTGACGAATATTCCATTTCTTTATCCATTCATCCATCAATGACGTTTAGGTTACTTCCATATCTTCGCTATTGTGAATTAGCTGCAATGAACATTAGAGTACAGATATCTCTTTGAGACCCTGATTTCAATTCCTGTGGGTATACACCAGAAGTGGGATTGCTGGATCATATGCTAGTTTTCTTTTGTGCAGGAACCTCCATACTGTTTTCCATAATGGCTGTACTAGTTTATATTCCCACAAGGTTTCCTTTTCTCCACATCTTCACCAATATTTGTCATCTTTAGTTTTTTTGATTATCGCCATCTTAACAAGTGTGAAGTGATACCTCATTGTGGTTTTGATTTGCATTCCCTGATGATTAACGATGCCAAACACCTTTTCATACACCTGTTGGCCACTTGTATATCTTCATTGGAAAAAGTCTATTATGATCTCTTGCCCACATTTTAAATTGACTTGTCTTTTTGTTATTGAGCCAACAGAAAAAAAGGAGAACAAAATTTCCAGGCGTTATGGGTGCTTCCCAGTTGATGCAGACGGTTTTGTGTTTACAGTGGTACCAAAAGGTCATGTTTCGTGCTTTTTCTTCAGCTTGTTATAAGACCAGCAGTAGCTGCGGCATGGCAGATAATCGGGATCTTCTGGGTTTGGAGGTTTACAAAATAAATAAGTGGTAAGGAATTTTTTATATTTCCAAGGAAATTATTGTGATCGTAGTCCATGGAATCCAGGATTAGATAGGTGTAGGAGGAAATTAAGGTGAGGATTGGTGATCTGGCATTACTTCTGATCTTGAGGGACAGGTATCTACTGTATGAGTGTTTGAATAAAAATATTAGGGAACAGGAATTTGTGGTGGGTGAATATGTTTTCTGAATTATTTACTTTTGAACATAACCACTAGGATTATGTGAACATCTGGGAGATTGGAGGAAGTCGATAACAGGGGGTGGTTGATAATATCACTATTGATTTAACCTCTATGAACAACAAGTGGTCAATGGATTAAGCAAATGAGTAGACAGAAAACACAGAAATGGTAAGATTTGGGTTTTAGTAAGGACTGGGGACTGACTGTCCTGAATGGGAGTGCCAGGACTTGTGCGGTTGAGAGTGACAAGGACAAGAAGAGAATAGAATCACACTCAAACAAGGAGGGGGTGTTAACAGGATGGAGGGGGAGAAATGATCTGGAGTAGCCTTGAATTTTGACCTTGAGCTTTCTGTTCTTGATGCAAATCTGCCTGATGACATCCCAGGACACAGGTCAGATCTATCCCCAGAGGATAGAGAGGGGGTGGAAGTACAAAACAGCCAGGATAATTGTCCTAAAAAGGCAGGCTTCTTTTATCATTTGACCCACTTTCATGATTGGTTTTTGTAGGATAAGAGGAAAAGAAGGATGATAAGAAGGATGACAGTCATGTCTTCGCAGAGGAAGGAGCATAACTGTGAAAACCAGTCCAAACCATAGCCTGGTTTAAGCATCTCCATGCCTTTGAGGATGTCCAGTGACATATTCAAGAGGACGATGACTAGAATGCCATCACATGCTGGCAATGACGGGTCTCTGGGAGGATTCCTTGGACCAGCCCCACCAAGTCTGCTGGGCCGAGAGACCGCAAGGACTCCAGGCCTGCAGTAGTGCAGGACAACTCGTAAGTCCTTTCAATCTGGCCAAAGCATTGCAAAAACTTGCACCTAGTCACACAGGTGAATCCCTGCCAGGTGTGCTCGCAGGTGGTCTGCATTCCAGGTCCCTTGAGCACTCCTGCTGGTCTTCAGATTTGGCAGAGATGATTCCAGGAGCTGCTATGGGCATTCCACAGCTCGACTGCCAACAATTTCTGACGACTGAAGAAGGTATCAGGAAGGAGGAAAGGGCAGTGAAGAGCACAGGAGCGATACTGGTGATAGCACTGATGGCGGACAGACTTGCTAGTGAGGCAGAGAAAGTGAGGGGCCAAGAAGGCCATCCTGACAGCAGATGAAATGGAGCAGGTACCTCAGTGAGGTCTCATGGCTGCGTCCCTAATGTTTCCTTGCTTTGAGCTCTTGAACTTTTAAAATATACCAATACTTTTCTTGTATTAAACTCTGCTGCGTGACATAGAAAATATAGATAGAGGTTTCTTTCTGAGGTGAGAGGTTGAGTTTCAGGTGAAGAGAGAAAGATCTTCCTTTTTCATGCTGTTTTCTCATTTTCCTTTACTATGTACAATATTTATTTGTATTTTAAAGTCAGCAGCCAGTTATCAACGTCACGGGATGATTCAGCTTTTCCCATCACAGTCACAGTAAAACCTACATAAAGTGGATTATTCTTTTTGTGTAATATTCCAATAGACTCCAAAATATTATTTCAAATCACTTTTGTGTCTACGTTCTCAAATTAGATATTTACTTCTAGGTCTCCATTTTTCTGTTCTCTGTTGCATGCCAATTCAGAGTTGCATCTAAGGAAATACCAGATTTCCCACAGTTTTTTAGATCCATATGTGTTGGAAATGTGATTCATGGAAATGGACATGGCAGTTGGGGGATCGTGCTATTACCGAAAGAGAACTTTTCAGCATCAGTAATGCTGAAAGAAACCACTGCTTGTTGGGATTTAGTTGTCTATTTGAGGGATCAAGCTTTCACTGTTGGCACTTCTCTTTCTCTTTGGAGGGAAAGTACGGCCTTCCCAGTATTTCCATTACCAAATCACTTTCCTGGGTGGCTGTGCCATGTCAGGAAGGTCTTGAGATGACGGGAACCAGGGTTCATCCTCAAATTCTGGCTGTTCTGACAAGGCTTCCCTGGCAGAGTGCAGCCTGTGTGTCTGGGTGACACTTGCAGCCATCAGAAAGGAGGGGATACCTCACAAGTGCCAAGCGATTCATCTGTCCCTTGTCTTACAGGGTGTTCCCAAGTGATGAGGTTCAAAATGCCACTTGGTAACCATTTGAAATCTCCTAGTCATGGGGTGGGTTCTCTGTGTGAGCTCAGAGCAGTGTCTGTTCAGCACCAGATGGGAAGCATTTCAGTATTTTAATTGATAAGGCTGTGTTCATGCACGTCCATGGACCATCAGTTCAGTGGCATTCCCTGCTGGAGCCCCCCACACCCCTGTCATACCTCGTCTTTCAAAGCTCCAAACAGTCTTCACACCCAGGAGGTTGTGATAATGTAACCACAGCACAGGATTGGGGAAAAAAACACAACCACCCAGGGGTGACACATTTTAAGGGCTTGGGCCCAATTGCCCCATTTGGACGAGTTGGTAACACCAACACTTAGTATGTTAACTGGAGGATTGTCCAAGATCACGGACCTAAGAATGACACGGGCTCAGATGTCACCTTGGACAGCAAGGGCCAGTGTAGAGTCACTCACTGGCCAGGATTATGGTCCCTTATACTGTCAAAGTAGAGCTCACCGGGGATCCTCTGGCCAAGCCAGAGAGGAGGCTTGGGACCTTCTAGGGAATTTCTGCCCTAAAGGGAATTGCTTAAGGAAGGCAGGGGTGCTGAAAATCCTAGTTCACAGGGAGCAGTCATGTTTATGGAACGAGGCCCAGCAGTAGCCTTAAAAGCTGCATCACAAATCTTTCCGCCTGGATACAAAACAAGCAGGAAAAGGAATTCAGAGTCTTGGACAAGGATCACAGCAGGATTCAAATCCAGGTCAGGGGTGAACAGGGAGCCCCTAGAGGGGCCTCAGGAGCTAGATCCTTCCTGTCTTTAGTCCATTTGCAAATGAGCTTCCTTGGGCCTTGTCCTCTCCAAGTGCACGTTTTGATCTTTTTACATTGTTTTCCCCACTTAGAGCTGATGCAATTCCAGAGATTGAACTAGAAAACTACAAGTTCCTAAAATTTAGTCAAAAGAAATCTCAACAAGAGAAGCAGAAAATGTTCCCTGTTCCTCAAGAATGTAGAAAGGCAGCCCCTGCCTGTGGCACGACATGGTCCTGGGTAGTGCTGTTTTAAAGACACCCACATTTCAGTGGTTGTTGCTCTGCCTGTGAAAGTACCTTCAACATTTAAATCCCAAGAGAACGGGCGGGGGGCCATGTCTGCTCCTGGAGGAGTTGAATGATACTGAAATTAACTGGTCTTCGGAATTAGGGGGATTTGGGGGTGTCCCCACTAGCCAGGGAAGGGGCTGGCCCTTCTCCCTTCTCCCACATACAATAAGCTGATGACCCGGAAGAGTTCGTGATTCAAGGAGAAATGTGAGATTCAGTGTCTCACTTACATGCCTACAGAAAGCGAGAGAACCACACCACAACTCCCAGACTGTAAAGGGAACAGGACTTTAATATAATATTCAAATATGGCATTTATTGTTTACAACAAATAACTTCTGTGCCTCCCCAGTGGGTGAATAGTTGCTGGGGTAGAGATATCAGGGAGCTAAGGTGGGTGTGTCCCCTCTCTCTTGGGCGTCAGGGGTCGCAGGAATCAGCTTACAATGCTCCCCTTCCCATCAGGTGGGAGGAGCTGGCCCAGTGTATCCCAAGCCTCCCAGCTGTGTCCCCGCTGCTGAGGATGGGGCTGTGATCGGCCACTGGTATGGGGCTCACTGTTGGGGCCTGGGGACTGAGTAGAAGAGTCGGGTTATCATGGTGGCCTGGAAGAATCATGGCCCCCACCCTGTCCCCACTGCACTGGGTGCTCCAGACCCTGTGCTCAGTGCTGTCAGCCACCAGTACCCCATTTGTCCCTGCCACTCGAGCGATCATTTAGTATCACCTATTTCACAGAGGGGGAAATGGAGTCTCAGGAAGCTGAAGAGAGTCACCCCAATCACAGGACTGCTCAGTAGTGCAGCTGGGATCCCAGTGCCAGCTGTTCGACTACCCAAGGCCATGCTTAGCCCGAAGCCTAACTGAACCTATAGAAGTCAGTCACCCCGGCCCAGACACTCACTCACCCCTGACCTTGATGATGGCGGGTTCTTCTTCGCCTTGAGTATTCTGCTGGCCAACTAGGTCTGGGGGTCCAGCTCGCAGGACAGGTTGTAGCTCCAGGACAGAGAGGCTCCTGTGAACCTAAGAGAAACCACACCTCAGGTGTCCCCTCACTGCCTGCCCAGCAGCTGGAGTCTGAGTGTCCCAGAGGTCGCCATGCAATAAGGCCTGGGGCTGAGTGGGGGGCCACGGAGACAGGATCTCTGGACTGGCCAACAGGGAGAGTCCACCCCTGCCCTTATCCAACTCCTGTCCGGCCTCACCTATCATTCTCCTTGAGCAGCTCCATGTCCTGGAACCAGGCCCCAAATCGCTCCTCGGGCTCTAGGTTGTAATTCTTTGTGGCCACCTGGAGCAGCAGGATCTCCCTCATGACTGGGTATTCCTGGGACCAGAGGAAATGAGAGGCTGAAGTTAGGGCCTGGGTGAGGGATGCTGCATGGGCCTTGTCGGGTGTCAGGGGTGGGGCAGGGACCAGTCCTGGGAACTGTCCTTCCCTCCAGTTCCTACCAGGTTTTACCTGTTCTCAGAATGGGAATAAGCAGCGCCTCCTCCAGGATTTTCTCCTTGATGCCATCCTCCTCTCAACCCACCTGCCAACTGGATGGGTCTCCCACTTCTCTGTTATCAAACTCGTCCACTCAATGTAAGATACAGGGGGTGGAGCCAGGGACTGTTCTGTCCAGAGGGTCTCTGAATTCCTCCTCCTTCCCCTCCCCTGAAGGGGGTGCGGCAGCTGTTCACTTCAGTCCTCTTGTCAGGTTGATCTCATTCTCCTGGAAGGCAGACAGCCAGAGTCCATCAGACAGAGCCCCCTAGCCTGACTAGCCCCCTATGCCCACCCCTTCTCATGTTGCACTACTGCCAGGTCCCCAGAGGGGGCCGGGCATGCAGAGAAAACAGGACTTGGACCTAGGCCTGGCTCTGGGATCCAGAGAAGGGGGACATGGGGGAGAGGCTAAGGGACGTGGCAGCACAACCCTCTCTGATGACAGACTTGGAGGCTGAGGCCTCAGGCAGAGGGGACTGCTCAGCCACTTATGTGCTGCCTGACTTGGAGGGGCCCGAATCCTCTCTCCCTCCACGGGCAGCATGGGAGGGAGAGGCTGAGTCCAGCTCAGATAAAACCTCACGCAGCTGTGCCATCAGGCAGCTCTGAGCTTCCCCAGCCTGGGGAACCGGAATGGGTGTCTCAGGTGGAACCTCTGTTCACTCATCCCTAAGATGTGCCTGATGCCCCAGCTCCCAGAGGCAGCTGTGAGGCTCTCAGGAGAGATGTACCAAGTGCTGAGAGCTCAGAGCTCAGTTCAGGGGCTCCCACATCCCAATGCTCAGGATCCTGGGCCTCAATGCTTGGTCCTCAGGTGCACCCACCTCGAGATTATCACCCATCAGCAGGTGCAGCATCAGCAGGTGACCAAGGAAAGTGCCAATATAGGGGATGACACTCTGTGACATCAGAGTGTGGGTGGGATGAGTCCTTGCTCTCAAGTCGGCCCCCTGCAGACCCTCCCCTGAAAAGTCCTCACCCTCAGCCTCCTGGCCCACCCCAGGGTTCCCACGGGGAGCAGCCTAGGACCCTTAGCAGCCTCCCCTCAATTCCTCCTCCCTTCACACCCCAAGAACACCACACTCCTCCTCCTCACCTCCCAGGGGAGGCTTCTGGCAAATCACAGGGTATGCGGTCCCTGGTCCTCCCCACAACAACCATCCTGCACCAGATCTCCCAGGCCCTCCTCCTGGTCACTTCTACTGGGGGATTCAGGCACTGTGGCAGCAAGAGGAAGGACCGTCCTCTCTTGATTTGAGGCCTCCAGCTGGGAGGGCAGAGCCCCTCCCCCACAGGCACACTCACCTGCTGCTGCTGCTGCTTCTCCTGCACTCTATTGGGGCTGATCTGCGGGGGGGTAAACGTGGAGGGCCCCTCCTGCCAGGGTCGAGGAGAGTGTCAACGGGCCATACTCCCCTCACCCCATTTCTCTCCAGCACCACTGGCCTCCGAACCTGGACATCTGACTCGAGTCAACTGGTACCAATGCCAATACATCCTCCAAGATGTTGTGATTCTAGAACAAGCCCAGCTCCAACTTTCACTCTGGGTGTGAGCTTGGGCTTTCTGTCTGGCCTCCCTGAGCCTGTTTTCTCATATGGAAGGTGTGAGAACTCCAGCTACCTCACAAGTACTCCTGATGACTCAGTGTCACATGACTGTCATCATTGTGCTCGCCCTCACCCCTCCAGGTGGAGCAGGCAGAAAGCTCCCACAGTCCTGTCCACCCTCTTAACTCATCACCACCCTGTGAGGCCTGCACCACACAATCACCATCCCTCCCTTCCCTGATGAGGAGACAGAGACCCAAACAGGGGCAGTGAGTTGCTCAGGGGCCCAAAGAGGAGAGGCCGCTTGCCCCTCCCAGCCAGATGCCCTGTTCCCACATCCTCACCGAACCCGCAGCCCCACCACTGACAACAGTCCTGTCCTCTGAGCTCTCACAGCTTGGTCCTGGGCCGAGCAGTGGAGAGGACGGGGTGTCTTGGGCGTCTGGTTGCATGGCTCCTGCCTGCCCCAGTCTCGTGGAGTGTCTGGCCCCCAGGCTTGGCCAGAGGCCATGCCAAAGCCTTCTCCTCCCAAAGGAACCCCTCAGGACATTCCCCTGCCCTGAACTCTTTCTTTATCCACTCAGGAACTGAACCCCCAATGTGCCACCTCTGATCCACAGGGAAGGTGGTGACAGGACGCTTTGCTTCCTCATTTACGTGAAGCTCCTAACGTCCTTTCAGCAGGATCCACTAAGAATCCATGAGTTGTCTAGATGCTTCTCATAAGCCCCTGGGGGCATATGTCATTGCCAACCAGGCACTCAGATGAGACTCTTGTGGTTGACTCCAGTGACTGCTCTAAGGGTCCGGGGGTGGTCCCCGAAAGCACACACATCTGTCTCTGGTCTAGCCGTTCAGGCCCAAGGATGAGCAGCCTGTTTGTCCACCTGGACCATGGGAATCCTCTGCCATGCATGTCCCTGGGACAGGCAGGGTGTCCTCCCCTTGGAGACGTGGTGAAGACAGAAGGAGCAGCAGGGGCCTGGCTTCCTGAGGACAGGTTAAGGCTGAGGGCTAAACCCACCGCAACAGCTTGGAAGAAGCTACATCCAGCAGGATGGACGTGCATGGAAGCCAGAGACCTGCTGATGGCACCAGCTCAGCCACTCCTCCTGGAACAGCCCAACCAACACCACTGTGTCCCATGACCAGGGCCTCCTGCCCAAAAATGGCACCCTGCTGCCCATGAGCTGAACAGATCCCTCTGCTTGTTAACCTGGACAAGATAGACTGTAATGTTTCAGAGAAAGTTCAAGTGAGAAACTATCAAAACCACAGCCTGCCCAGTAACCCTGCCCCTCTCCCCCTTCCTCTTTTTCCAGACTCGTAGCCTCCACTCTATCTTGGTCATCAGTTCTCTGCTCAAGGACTCATCTTGGCTATAGAGCTCCTTAAGTTTTTCAGAGCTTTACCTTAGGGGAGGGGAAAGAGGGAAGGATAAATTTAGGGATAATGTGAGGGGTCTGAGTGCAAATCCCTTTTCTTTGACAACCCAAGAGATTCAACCTGCCTGGAGGAGTGTTCTCACTGGGCTCCTCTGAGCACTAAGGTCTCATGGGACTGGGAGGGGGCTCTCCTGTTAGTCACTGGGGTCTCCACTCTCCAGCTCTACAGAGCAGCTCTGTTTTGACCACTATGAATTTCAACTGACCATAGAGTTCTGTTGCTATAAACACTTGAAAATCTCCAATGTGGCTCAACCCAATAGCTGACATTTAGGGAAACCGAGTCCTGAAGCAGAACTGGTTCACTAAGGACACCAGGAGACTTAGAGACCAACTACCCACTCCCAGGCCCTGTCCCCATCATTTGCTGCCTCCCAGGAATTCCCGGCTGACTGAGGCACCAATGGCAGACATACAGGAGATCCCCCATCCATCCTGGTCCTCCTATGCAGAGAGGCCTACCCACAGGGAAACTTACCCCCATGTGTTCTTCAGGTGGCTTGTGGAGGTTTTCTGCAGAGCAGAGATGAAAGTGCGGGACGAGGAGAAGTTCTTCCAGATCTCACACTCCTGGGGAAGGGAAGAGAATGAGGTGTGAGGTTGGGCACTGGAGCCCCGCTTGCTCTAGCTTCAGTCCCCTTCTATTTACATCTCCCCTCCTGGATGAGACAGATTCTCAGGGAGCCCCAGAAGGACATTTAGGACCCAGAAAGTAACACTCACAAGGAGGAGGAGTTTAGCTCAACCCAGGGAAGGAGCCAGGTAGGAAGTGAGCATCCTCCCACTGGGACCTGGAATCAAGGTCAGCAAGGCCTCTGGCAGGAAGGGCCTAGGGACTTGCAGGAGCTTAGACCACACACTTCAATCCTAGGAGCTGATAAAGGTGGAGAGGCAGTTCCCAAGTCTCCAGAGAGGGGCTCCACTGGGCCTCCCACGGTACACCTGGGCCACCTGGACCCAGTGCTCTACCACCCTCGCCCTGTACTGGGCTGTCATGCTCGCATCACCGAGGCAGGTGGTGATGACGAGGCTGGCCACCCTTCTGAACTGGTCGATGGTGGCCTGGATGGTGGGTGTCTAGTGCTCACTGCCAGGCTTATTCTTCTTGTGCCAGGTGGATCCCAGGCACTGAGAGGGCACCACCTTCCAGAAGAGCTCCTGGGGGACAGGGGAAGTGTCATCCAGCCCTGCCACAGGCCACCTCTGTGTCCACAGCCACTAAAGTCCCACACAGTTTTCACAGTTTACAGCTAGAGCTCAGGAAGCTCAGGATGTGGCCTGAGCCTTGTGAGAGTCCCTGGGTTTTCTTCTCTGTCCACCGAGGGTACCCAACACAGGATGACCCAGGGCCCAATCACGGTAGGGAAGGGAGAGGGGTATTTGCACCCAGCCCGTCCTGGCTAACTCCAAGCTCCAGATGATGGCTCAACTCTGCTCATCCCAAGGGGGCATCTGCCACCACCCTGATCTCCACTCTGCTCCCACTCTCCATTCTGATGCACATTCCCCCGTGGCAGCTACAACCACTGGCCTTGTCTGTCACCCTTGTAGTGAAGCACACATCAGGTGTCAAGTCCTGAGGCTGTTGAGCCTCCTGAGGAGACGGCTGGGCCACCGTAGACCTGGCTGCACACACTGAGCTCCCCTCCACCACTGATGGGCCAGGCCCTGCCCAGCTTTCCATCTCTTCTACCTCATGGAGCCAGCACAGGCACTCTGTGGAGCAGGTCCTGTTAGTGTCCACCTCTACGGTCTGCATGTGGACAGCAAAGGCTTGAGGGTTCCGGGAGTTGCCCAGGTCATATGGTTGGTAAAGGGTGGAGCTGGGATTTGGGCCCAGATCATGGGAGTCTGGATCAGAACTGGGGCAACGATGGCAGAGGGAAGGCCTGTTCCACCCCGCCCTGAGAGCCCAGCTGCTCACTGCATCCATCACGGTCAACTGCTCTACCACCTGCTTAGGAGAGAAGGCCGTGAGGTTGGGCTTCTTCTCATGCTCCTTAACAGCCACAGGTGGAGACGGACTTCCCACTAGAAATGATGATCCAGGTGACTCCAGCTCAGCAGCTCCCACTCCTGCTGGAGCCAATGTTGGCCCTTGCTTTAGCTCCAACACTGCTGATGGAGGTGACTCTGGCTCCAACGCTAGAAGGGGTGTTGTCAACAGAGCTGGAGCCAGCTCTACCTCCACCACTGCCCACTGCTCTGCTTCTGCCACTGACTGGAGCTCTGCAGCTGGCGCTACAGTGGGATAAAGAGAAAGATTCACCCACATAGCTGACTTTCCATGTGTCCTTCTGAACAAAGGAAAAATCCCACTTCCCTTCCAGGAATATCCAGCCTGCAGTCCCCCTTACCCTCTGCCTCTGCCTCAGTGGTCTCCAGAAGCTCACATCAGGCAAGGGTAAGAGGGTCATGGCAGCTCAGCTCCGAAACAGGCAAGGTTACCTGCATGTACATCCCCTTTAGCTTGAAAAAGGGACAGCCCCAGTCTGGTCACTCCCTAGTTCTGGTCCAACCTGGTCATCTCAAGGTCCTGAGTGTGGAGACCCTCTGTTCCTGTTCTCATCTCAGAGCAGCACTGGATGGTGTTTGTGGCCTCAGGCACCTTCCCCTTGCCTAGTGAGTTGGTGAAATTGAAACCATTGGGCAGCTCCTCGATGATCTTCTTACTGGAGATCTGCAAAGACTGCTCCGGAGCTGGGCCTGAAGGAATCAGGGGCTGCCTGCACACTGCCACTGGGGTCATCCCCCAAGAGAAAGTCTGCTCCTCAGTTCAGGCACAGAGGGACATCCCTGCAAAGAACTATGGTCAGGCAGGAAAAGAGATGAAACCTCTATGGCTCAGTAACATAAGAGTAGAGGAGCTCACCTTCTCATGCTGCCAGCCATGACCTGGGCTATGAACATGACAGGCCCACCACACTTCCGACACCTAACAAGCAGCTCCTGCCCAGGAATGGCCTGCCCCTCATACCCTGCCTTCTCCCCTCCACACAAACACACACAGACACACACACACACAAGATGAGGGACAAGGGGTGTGGGGCTGATCAGGTGGGATCACAGTTGTGACCTGGCCTGCACTAGCCTTTCCTGGGCTGCCCCGTGTTACCCTTCACTGCCTCCTGCCAGACACCCAGAGGCGTCGGGGATGAGGGCTGAGCCAACGTCAGCAACGACCAAAAAGTTTCTCTTTCTGGGTTTTTTTGTGCCTAGATCCTCCAAAAGTTGGGATACAACAACAAAATATTTTTTCCTGTTGACTGTCTCCAGTCAAGTGAGCTGGATGGGGGGCTGTGGGTGCCTGGTTACCAGAGTTCTAAGATCTTTTGAGGTCTATGACCAAGGAAGTGAGGTCTTTTTTCAAGACTCCTTTACCTAGGCCCCTTCTCTCAATCAGACTTGTCCAGAGCTGCCCCCTGTGCCCTGGCTGCTAACCCTCCTCCCCCATGTCATCTCCTGAGCTGTACACAAGGAGCCTACACAGCCCTAGCCACAGCTCCCTGGAACCCTAAGTCGGGTCCTAGCTTTGAGGAGACAGAGATGAATGCAGACCTCCTTTTTCTTACCAGTTCTTCATCCTGAGAAAGTCCCTGTACCTCTCAGGTCCTCCCCAGTCTCTAAACCTGCACCATGGGGATCAGGCTAGAATCTACTTCCTAGAGATGTCGCCCAGTGTATATGACATAATATCTATTACCTCTGTGGGCTGGTGTCACATGAACCTAAGGCACAAACTTAGAGATGGAAGAATAACAAGAAGGGGTGACAGGTAGCACAGACCACCACTCAAAACAGGCCTGGATGAGTGACGTCAGCATGACGTTGTAAGGAGCTGGGCTCCTCTGTGCAGGCAATGCCAACTCGGGAGGGAGCCAGGAGGGGCGCCAAAGATTCACAGGACTCTGCAGCCCTTCTGCAGCTCACTAGTGTGGAGGGGCACCAAGGCTTCACCTTGGCCTCTGTCTCCAAGTTCACATAAGGAGGGTCGGTTTCTTCCAAGAGTTTATAGTTAATAGTCAAAGATTAATAATGTAACAAAGGCACAACCACTTGAGTATTCGTTTATATTGAGACATTAAAATATCAAGCAGGGAGGATTAAAAGAAAGACCAAAAGTATATTCTTAGTTACTGCTATTTCTTTAAATGAATCATTCTGGATAAAAAGTACTTTATTATATTTTTTTCAAGTCCCAATAATCAAGCTGAATATATCAACCAAATACTTACCACGAAGAAGAGACTGTTGCCATGCTAAAGCAGCACAAAGTAAGACTAAGCTTTTCCCACTTTCTGTAGGGCTCTCCAACAAACAATGCTGCTTACTTTTTAATCCTCGGACAATCTATTGACACAAAAACAATAAAAAAAATCAGTAAACAATTTACTTCATTAGGGTCTGTCTCCATCACAAGTACAAACACAACAAGAAGTAAGGTTGTACTTGAGGGAACATAGCAATAGCAGAAGGGAGAATTAGTATTTAGTTCAATCTAGACCTTATTCCTTTATCTTTCTCCCTAAAATTATGTTGGACTTAAAAGCATATAGGCATAAAAGAAATGAACAAAGCAATTTGTGCCTTAATGATGCAAGCACCGTCATTTCTTTAAAACTAGAGTACACTAATATCTTGGATGAAAACTTAATGGAGGATACTGCTAGGGGGAGTGTAAATCGCTACAACCACTTTGGACAGATATTAACAATTTCTAGCAAAGTTGAAGATACCCAACACCAGGAAGTCCAGTCCTATGTATATATCCAAAAGCTTTCCCACAGGAACATAAGGAAACATGCATAAGAAAGTTAATAGTAGCATTGTTTAGAATTGCAAAAGAATGTAAACAACTTAAATGTCTGTCAAAAGGAAAATGGATAAAAAAATTCTGGTATATTCATACAATGGAATACTACACAGCAATTAAAATAGATGAACAATCAATAAGGCTACTTCTTAAAAATAATGTTAAGCAACTAAAAACACTTCCGAACAAATATGGGTACAGTATCATATCATTGTACAAAGTTTAAAAACAGGTAAAGTAATGCTCTATATTGTTTACGGATACATACATATGTAACAAAAGTATAACAACACGTCTAGGAAAGAAAAAGAATAAATTCAGCATACTAGTAATGTTACTTGCAAAGAAGGTATAAAGTAAATATGGCAAAATATTAAGATTGAACAACTCTGGAAAGTTGGCTTACCCATTGGTCTATTAATTTTCTATATGATTGAAACATCTCAAAAAATATGGTGAGAAATATAGTATTCTGTGTAAAAGACAGTAAATACTTTGTAGAAGGTAGTAATTCCGTAAAGTAAATAGAAGTGCCAAATGAGCTGAGAATAGTTTTCAGAATACTCTCCTTTGCCTCCTAACCATATACAGTTCATAGCGATTAGGATTATTTTTTGAAAGGTTACATGTTCTTCCATGAACCCAGCAAATATTTTCAATCCATTTACTATCTGAGAAAATGAATGTAGTCACAGATTCAGTATACGTTATGAATTATCGGCATCTTTATCTTAATGAAGACTTAACTGCTGAAAAATACTTGCAGAATTCATTATGGCAAGCTATGATGGACAAGCTTTACAAGGAAAGTTCATCTTCACCCCACCAACTGTACATTCAGACCATATTGAAGAGTCATGCTTTCCTGTTTACTTAGATTCCTAACTGCAGCAGAAATGAAAATCAAGACTGAAACAATGCCATTCAAAGAAAACCAGATACCCAACTAGACTAGGACAGAAGTCTAGAAATAAAAAGGGGATTCCTAAATGTATCAACAAAACAAATGCAAGTAAAAGAATTTCCTAGTCTTAACCATCACAGTGGTTGAGAACATGTCTCGGAATCTGACAAATCCGGATTTGTATCCCTACTCTGCCAAAGCTGTGGACCAGGAGGTAGAAGTACGAGTTCTAGATCAGGTTCCCACAACTCAGATGTGTTTCCTTGATCATGTCTTCACTTCTCTAGACTAAGATCCTCATCTGTAATAATCCCTAATTGAAAAACTGTTGTAAGGGAGAAAATGCCTTGGCACACAGTAGGTGCTTGATAATTCTGATTTAAAGGTCAGAAGGGTATAATGAAAAGAAGATGGGCTTTGGAGTAAAGCAAGCCTAAGTGTGAGTCCCACTGTGTGAATCACTGAACCTCAGTCTGTTTCTTCATCTGTGCAATGGAGATAAGATTATCTACCCGATAGAGTTTTGACGAAAATTAGCCAGGCATTGAGTTAAGAATTAAGTAAGTTAATGGATAGAACGTGCCTAAACTCCAGTATTTGACACAGAGGAGGTGATCTACATTAATCCCCACCTCTTCTAAACCACCTATGCTTAATCTAGGATCCAGAGACAGAAGTCAGAGACTGTGCTCTCTTGCTATTGCGTGCAGAAGTCTTGGTACATGACTGCGTTTCTCTGAAGAGAAAGTCCGTGGATTTCTCATTCCCAGAACTATATCCTAATAAAATAACTGAAAACAGAGGGGAGACTGATATGCACTGTTATCAACTGAGGACTTCCTTGCAATAGTGGAAAAAAACGGCAAATTCGACCTGGGGATGGAGGGATGGTTAAAAGAGTAATTCAACAGCTTATGAAGCCAATTATACCCTGACCCCTAGCCTATGTGTTCCAAAACAAGCTAAGAACCACTATTCTGAGGCATTTCCCAGTTCTACTATTCTGTGATTCTATCTGTGCAACTCTTGAGTAGAGATTTGGTGGACTCTAACCCCTTCACCCCAGCCAATAACACAACGCCGGCTAGTTCCTCAGATACAGCCTAGGAATCCATCCCGCCTGCATTCACCACAACCCCCCAGGGGATAAAGGACGAGCCCCGATCCGCCTCCCGCCATCGTCCCCGCTGCCACGAGTCAGCGGAGGTTCAAGGGGGCCCGGGGCCTCTCCTCGGGGTTCAGGACAGGATCCCTCTGGCCTCCGCGTGTTCAGAACCCCGAGGCCCGTGGACGCGGTCACCCCGACTGCCCGCATGGCGGCCAGGCGAGAGCAGAAGGCTCTCTTCGGGCAGGCTGCGCGCCACCCCAGGAGAGACAGGCTGGCCTGTTCTGAGGAAAACCGAGGCAGCGCTGCCTGGGCTCCGAGTCCCGGGAGAAAAGGAAATGGTATCTGCGAGCACACACTGCGGAGCCTGGCAGAGAGGAGAAGCCCCAAACCTCTCGCCTCCTCACCCTGGCCGAGTGGGGACTCCGGCGCCTCACCCGCTCCTTCCTCCGCTCTCTCCAGGCCGCGCGCAAGCGCTCTTGCGGACGAATTCCTGCCTCCCGCCCCCTCGACTCCCAGCATCCAATCACCCGCCAGAGCAGAAACCAAGAAACCAGTCCCGGCATGAGGTTAGGGGGCGAGAACGCTGGCCCCCGAGAGAAGCCTCCGCAATGAAAACCAACGCAAAGTATTTCGTGGCCCGGAGGCGAACGCTTGAACAGCGAAGGATGGGAGCAGAGCGCAGCGTTTAAAGGAAAAGTCTTCTCCATTTTGAGATTTTGAAACCGGCGACTTAACCCATGTATCCGTTTCCTTGAAAACTCGCAGTCTCATTCTTCAGGTCTGTAGACCAAGCGAAAGGAAAACCTTGCCGAGTTCTTCCCAGAGCGCCCGTCAGTGCCGCTCAGCTCACGTTTCCGAACTTCACGTCGGCCCGGGTGTCGCACAGACGGAGGCGGGAACTGCCAGAAGCCTGAGCCCGGCCAGGCGACAAGGCTGGTTGACGAGTGGCCGCAGACCCTCAGGATGTTCCAGGCTTCCCCGGATAGCGACTTCAACCAGAGCAACGCTCTAGAGTGCTCCCGCCCCGGTCACTTCTGCTCCATCAAGGCTCATCCGCCTTCTGTCCCTCCTAAAACCGGGTTATTATTCTTTGCCACGAAGTACACTTCAGTTTCCTCAAAGGTAGGGAGTTAATCGTGATCTCTCCAAAGTGTGATTTTGTCAATTTCTGAATAGCCTAAGCTTGGCTCCAATACTAGTGTCTCAAAAAAGTAAAACGTGAGACAGTTTCTCAAGTTTGAGCAACTAGTTTGGGGAGATGTTTTATGCAGGCGGAGCAGCGGGAGGAGAGTGGATTTGTTTGCTTCCCTTTCAGTTTTACTGCATCTTCCCCAATTGCAAAATGTACAGTGCTAAAAATAAATTCTACCTTTTAATTTAGTAATCTCAGGCTCAAAAATTCATCCTAAAAGAGTAATCCAAAAGAAAGAAAAAGTAAAAATACCTAAATTGATAACATTGCCTATTGTAATCCTGAAAAAAGTCATCAACCTCCCGGTCTAGTAATAGCACCCTATACGGTTATGATACATCAGTTTGATCATTAGGAAGCCAATAAAATAATTATCAAAAGTAAACAACTTGCAAAAAAGATTTCATATAAATTTAAATGAAAGAAAGCAGACTCCCTACTGGGTATTATGAATTCCATTATGTGAAAATATATATGCATAAGCAAAGATGGAGGGAAAGTATAAAAAATGTAACTTACTGTTAAAACAGTGGAATGAAGGATAATTTATCAATACTTAAAAATATCTTCAAATTTTTATTCTGCTTTTACAATTTTTTTAAATATCAAATCCTTTAAGTAACTGCTCCAGGGAAACTACTACGATTTTCGATTTTCCTCCACTCAATTCCTAAGGTTCCCAACCGACTCTAGCCTTGTATGGCCATTTGACGTGTGTGGCGTTAACAGAAGTGGATACACGTAGGCTCTGGAGCCAGACAGTCCTGGATTCCAGTCCCTTGAACTGTTCCTTTCAGGTGAACAGTAGTGAAAGAAAACATAAATAAACTACAAGTTCATTTGATAAAGAATATGCATGTTTATAAACCAATATTCAAAATAGCTGCACACATCTGTTTTCACTGGAATAAAAAAATCACATTGTGACAAATTTTGTAACCTTAACTTAAAATACATGAATATTAACATTTACTAATATAGTTACACATTTTGTTTACATCATCAACGGATGTGATGAAAAACAGCATGTTGTTATTTAAACACAGGAGGTTTTGATCAGCCTTTGAAAACTGATCCAAGAATGTGCGCTGCATTTAGTTAGAAACCATTTATTTCAACCTTTTTTGAACTCCTAGAGGTTTCCTACTCACATAAAATATTCCAAAGCCTCAGTTTAAAATAAAACAAAACAAAAGAACACAGAACCGCTGTATTTAATCTTAGAAGACTACAAAACAGCCTTGTTTAAAAATATGAAAATTCTTACAGTATTTTTTAAGTGTATGCTTTTATTTTTCACATCGAACTTACTTGATTGAACATTAAGCATCTGATATCTCAGGGAAGGCCAGCCCAGTATCCTGGTTTTCAGAGCTGACCAGGTGTTTCTGATGCAATCTATGGACCAGCAGAGACCCATTTGACTAAAGAAATAATTAATCAAGTGTTCTCTAAACATTGCTGCATAATGGAATCAACTGGGGAATCTTAAAAAAAGAAAATACTAATGCTTGACTCCCAACCGCAGACATTCTGATTTAATTGGCATGGGTTACAATTGGGGAACAAGAGTTTTAACAGCTGTCCAGGTGATTTTAATGTGCAGCAAAATTTGGAGCCACCACAATGATGCAAGACACAGTGATTTAAATCACAATTAGCCACAAATGACAGATGCCTATAGAGGAGAACTCACTTTTAAGGAAGTTTCTCAAGTTGGAAATACTTTATAGTTTCTCTCTGTTTCTTAAGATCAAATTTATGCTTTTTCTGAAAGTTATAATGACTCTTTAATTAGTAGTCTTCAGAGGGGATTTATATTGTTAAACACTCAACAATTTTTTTCAACCATTAAGTTTAGGTTACTGTATATAATCACTGCTATACACTTATCTATTACGTGTAACAATACACTGAAATTACCTTCTAGGCATCACAGTATTAAGAACCATCCATAGTTTATTGACTGTTTGAAGCATTCTCCACAGAACCCCTGAATTCAATAGCTGGCTCATATTGGATGTTAATACTTCTGCCTATGGTATAAGTTCACTGGCAGAGAGTAGAGTCAAGCGTTCTAGAATCTGTATCGTTTCCATATGTCTTACTGGGACAGCTGAAAATGCTAAAGGGGAAACTTAGCAGTCATAATCTAAATTCTATACAGCTTAGCAAATAAGAAGTAACATTGCTCTATCAGACTACAGGCCAAACAAATCAAGAAAACAACGTTGCTCTAAACGTAAAACTTTCAATCCTAGCCATAGTTTTGGTCATACTTAAAATAAGGACCTTAAGAAAAATTCATTTAGGTGTAGTTATTTCACAAAGAACAAAACATATCTCATTTAAGAAATCACATTAGTGACCCAAAGACAAGGTTCATTTCCTTGGTGATTCAGAAAGATTTTAAAAATTGATTGAAATATGAAAATATACACAAGTATTGCCTTTGGTAGTCACATTCATTTGAAAGATGGGAGTTTGTTGATACCTATAAAGGTGGCCCCCTTTATAGGTTATAAGCACTCAGCAGATTGCTGTTATTCAATAATATCAATCCTGTGCTCTTCAATAGAACAGACACTAACCACATCTGGCTGTTGAGCACTTGAAATGTAGCTAGTCCAAAATGAGATGTGCAGTAAGTATAAAATATACACTGGATTCCTAAGACTTAGTATGGAACAACAGTAAAATATCTCATTAATCGTTGTTTATATCGAGCACCTGATGAAATAATATATTAGATATATTGGGTTAAATGAAACAATTATTAAAATTAATTTTGCCTTTCTTTTTACTTTAATGTGGCTATAGAAAGTTTCAAATTATATGTTAAAATTATATGTGTGTCTTGCGTCTTATTTCTATTTGACAGTGGTGATCTAGAACGCTATCCAGTAACCGCAAGTCCGTTGCTCTATTCCATGGCACTTATTTCTGACTTCTTTCTATCGACCTTTCACACAACCTGTTCAGTGATATAACGTAGGACCTATGAGGTAACAGATACAAGCATATCAGAAATAAATGGTTAAAACTCCTTAAACTCAAAGAGAATTATTAAAATTATATTCACGAAAACATTATTATATCCCCAGGGAAATTCTGCATGATTTTAAGATTTCAATGAGCCTAACATCTCTTTGCACTACTAAAGGAGAAAAAGGAGTATCAATCTACTATACCTTCTTGGAGTTGTTTAGGAGAGTGGTTTTTGGCATTATTAGTCAGGAGCATTTCCCTTAACAGGGCGTCAGTCCCTGTGATTTTTTCTTCACAGATCCAATCTTTCACAATGCATAAATGTGAGTAGTTAGTTACAAGGAGACATAGTAAAGCAGAATGCGACCCTTAAAAATTTACAGAAAGTCAACTGGATTCTTCATTCTTAAAGACAAAACTCATCTCTCTCCTCTCTCCCCCTCCCTTCTCCCTTTCACTCTCAGCAATCCAAAGGAAGTTGCACTTCTTGTGCATGCATACTACAGTTTGAGAATTTCTGTTAGGTAGTTCAGCCAGGGAATCTGCTTAGATAAAAATCCCCAAGTGATCTGATACAGGGAAGTTGGAAACTACTACTTTTATCAAAAGTTCTCAAGCTTTCTTCCACTCTATCCCAACATAAAAGTCTTTCATCAGGAAAAGTTGTTTGACATAGCCATAGTTCAAGAGTTGAGAGGGGGAGGAAAGAAAAAGAGGAGAAAAGAATGTCCATTTGGGGGAGATCATATATGATTTTAAAAAGGCCTCACTCAGAAATTCTGATTACTAGTGGTGTAGTGATTTGCATGCTCTGCTGCAGTGGCCCCAGGTTTGCAGGTTCGGATCCCGGGCACAGATCCACACACCATTCATCAAGCCATGCTGTGGCAGCATTCCACATACAAAATAGAGGAAGATGGGCACAGATGTTAGCTCAGGGCCAATTTTCCTCAACCAAAAAAAAAGAGAGGAAGGTTGGCAAAGGATGTTAGCTCATGGCCGATCTTCCTCACCAAAAAAATTAAAAAAAAAGAAATTCTGATAGGTTTCTATAGGAGAACATGTCCTCTCCTCCAACCCAGTTGACAATCATTGCTATACATGGGTAAAATTCAAGTTGCTCACTTTAAATACCTAAAAGTTCTCAGGCACTTTATGTATATTTTCTCATTTCACCCTAACATTCCTACAAGGTAAGCAATATTGTCTCCATTCTACTGTAAGGAAACAGGCTGAAAGACATTTATTAATATCCCAAAGCCACACAGCTAATTATGTCAGCCAGTCGAAGCAGTACTGGTGATACCCACAAGAGGATGCATTTGTCTTCCTTCAAGAAGGGTTAAGGAAGCCCCAAAGGAATGGGAAAGCTTCCTTTTTGTAAATCTAATGCTTGTTTTTAACCTTTTGCTTATACCATGGTTTGACTATTCATGACTATTATTGTGTAATATCAATAATGAGAAAGTAAATGATGATATTGTAAAAATGCCTATTTAGATATATGAGATACCACTATGCTAAGTGCTTGGCACATAAATACTTAACAAATATTTTTGTTACTATACTACTAGTATCGTTATCAGAGTTGTAAGTATACTAGTAATAATATTAGTAGCAACAATGGTACTTTAGATACAATCATCAACTTCTCATGCAACTTAAATCAAATGTTACCAGTGCTTAGTCCCAGTAGAGATGGTATCTGCTTCCTTTCTCATAGAAACTGCTTAAAATTGATGTTTCTGTTTGAAAAGACACAGTAACAATCAAAAGTGGTATAATTTTAAAGTTCGAAAGTCTCAATGCACAAGTACGTGTACAGTGAAGACTATCCCAGGGCCGGCACCGCAGCATAGTGGTTAAGTGCGTGCGCTGCGCTGCTGGCGGCCTGGGTTCGGATCCCGGATGTACACTGAGGCACCACTTCTGAGGCCGTGCTGTGGCAGCGTCCCACATAAAGTGGAGGAAGATGGGCATGGATGTTAGCTCAGGGCCAGTCTTCCTCAGCAAAAAGAGGAGGATTAGCATGGATGTTAGCTCACAGCTGATCATCCTCATAAAAAAACAAAACAAAACAAAAAAAATTTCCAAAAACAGTCATACAAGTGACTGCTTACAATAGTACAAATCAATCTACATTTCATAATCTCTTCAATAAAACAGTTCCCAAATGCTGCCAAATACAACATAATTTCTTTGCAATTAGATTATGCAAAGATACGAGTAAATAAATGAAGACACCTGGCTGAAGATGAGCAAAGAAGCTTCATGTTCCTCCTTGAAACCAACCATAACACAGAAAGAAAAAGAAAATTCCAACTTCCAGGAAACAAACCAAAAAAAACACACTCAAACGTTATTAAAAAAAAGAAAATATTATTAAAAAAATTAAATTTCAAAAATATCACTATTTCTATGACAGTTTTACACTAAAACTATTATAGTAATTCTATGCTGTGGAATATTATAGAGCAATTAGAAACAATAAGGTAGATCCACATGTACTGACATGAAAAGATTTCCAAGAAATATATTAAATCTCCAGACCAAAAGGAAAACGACAAGCACCCAGAAATCAACCCTGAAAGCACAGAAATGTATAACCTTAATGACAGAGAATTCAAAATAGCTATCATAAAAAAGCTCAATGAAATATAAGAAAACAGACAATTCAATGAAATCAGGAATTTTTTCACAAAAGAGATTGAAACTATAAAGAAAAATCCATCAGAAATCTTAGAGCAGTTAGTTAGTCTTCACTAAGTGATTTCAGAGATTTGATCAGTTTTAGAACAAGTAGAAGGGATCTTCCTAATGCACACCCCCTCTTTTCCCAGAGTGTGTGTGGCATGAGGGTGGAGGCTGCACGTGCAAGCCGGTCATGGCAAATATCACTTCAGCACTGGTTTCTGGGCAGAACTGCAAGATTTAGGGTGGAGTTATTTCCTTCTTTCCTCCTTCTGGGGTGCCTCCCTCTCCCCACAGTCCCCCAGCTGGGCTCAAGCACCCAGGATGGCAGCTATGATGATGGGTGACCCGAGTTCACTTTTGGTTGGAGAGGCCTACAAAAGGCCAGCAGCAGCCTTTTGTAGGCCACATTTCACATGTGGTGCCTCAGAGAGTCTTTGGAGCCGCAGCAGCACAGGACATCTGATTTCGCTTGTTTTAGTCTCAGAGAAACTGATACATGTTGTTTTGCATGTAGTAGCATCAAAGGGAATTTGTCCTGCAGTTCTGAGTGTGCCCTGCCCTGCCTGGCTCTCGACTCTTCATTTTTCTTGCCACATCTGCGTCTGTGGGTGCCATCCACCTGTCTTTCTCAGCACCTGAAGCTCAATGAGAAGCGAACACTGGCCTTGCCTCCCTGGAGTCTTCAAGGGCGCCCTGCTCTATGATCACGTACATTGGGGCATTAGCTCTAAGCAGCCTGTCCATGGTGGCTATCTGGCTGGTGGCTCACCCTGCCTGGATGCCAACCTGGTTTCCACCCTTCTCCTTGAGCGAGTAGTGGACACCCACCCCAGCCTGCAGAGACTCCTGCCTGGGCTCTGCCAGTGAGCCTGGGGACCACCAATGTGAGTTTTGCAGGAGGAAGAGAGGAAGAAGTCTAAGCTCATACCCAACTATGTCTGGCCGTTAGTCCCTTCCAACCTCTTCAGATACTTAACCTGGTCATTTACTGGGAAAGTAACAGGTTTAAAACATGATTCCAGTCCGATGCCCACACCAGGGAGCAGAAGAACAGAGTCTGTCCCCATTAGTCCTGTTACCAGAGAGGCAGGAGCTGGGCAGGGAGCAGGACAGAAGGAAAGACCAGTGCTGCTGCAGCTGCTGTACTTGTCCCTCACCCACGCGTACCAGGTTTCCAAATGAGCCTGTGGGGCCAACACAGGCCACAGAGGAAAGGCTAGAGAGAAGCAAAATCCTTCTTGACTCTTCTTTTGGGTGTCCACTGGGCTCAGTGGAGGTCCAAATGCTTACCCCATTTCTAAGGAAGTGCTTTTGTGGGTCTTCAGACCTCCCCCCAGCTGATGGTCTCTGTCCTCAAGCCCCGGACAGAGGTGATGGTGCTCTGAGCTGACAGCTTGTGACAGCCCTTCAGGCCTGGCCTCTGAGGTCCACTCTCATCATAGGCAGAGTCCCCCTGAAGACAGCTCAGCCTGGGCCTCCTCCCAGCATTCACGCCTAGTGCCTGGGAAGCATGCACAGCCTCACACAGCTCGCTGTGGCCCTGAGGACCTGGGAGTTGGCCAGTCTCTGCCTTTAGAGCCTTGGGACAGGTGTCGGGTACCAGTCTCTGTGAACTTTGAGCCCCAGGGATGCTCCACATGCCTCAGCTCAACCTCACCCAGGGAAGACAGAGGCATAATGCAGAGACACTGACAACTCACTCAAAAAACAATCTCTCTTTTGGACTTCTGAACCCATAGGCAATGTGGGACCCCACAGCAGAGGAATCTCTCCTGGAAGAAGGAAACACACTACTATGGTCTGGTAGCTTGACAACACAAGAGTTATCTGGAGGGGAGAAAAACGTGGAAAGATCAGATGAGAGTGACTAAAAGCTGGTGTCTAATGCACAGCTCATACACGTTTACAAAATTAACATGTCAGAACAAAAATAAGCCTTGGTTCTTACAGCTCCTCACCTCCTTCTGAGATTTACTTGCTGCTGTGGGATCCAGGTGACCATCCAGAGCCCAAACGCAGCCCTGCAGGCTGTAGACATCAGACTGGAAAACCCTGCACCCTGGCATGGGAGGGCCACCGGGGGAAGATTTGAGCCCCTGGAGCCATTTAAAATTTAGGAGAAACCAGCCATGAAGACTTGGACACCATCCTCAAGGGCAGTTCCTTGCCTTGGTCTGTGTGGATGCACGGTGAAGGAGGGTGCTCCTAGGCCCCAGTGGGTGTCAGAGTCCCTAGCCCACACCAGGTGTTGTCCAGCCTGTCCCCAACACCTCCACTCGGCCTGATGGAAGAGGAGACCAGCAACCAGTAGGGTGCTTACCTGCTCCCCAAACCTGCTGGTCCAAGTTGCACTGCAGGGATTCCAAAAGAACAGAGGATGTTTTGGGGGGGAAAATAACATCTTCCATCTGTCATTCATTGCTCCTGACTAGACACATTTCATCTTTACAACTGAGACCAAATGGACGGTGAAGGAGTCCTGAGAGGAGAGGGGATGTTGGAGATGCATGACAGCTATTGCTGGGTTAGCCGGTGTGAGCAACACCAGAGCACACTTCCTGTGACCCCATTCACTCCCATTCAGCTCTGGGCTCTCTGAAGTCCCAGGGAGCAGGGGCCAAGGCTGGGGCCTTAGGTGTCAGATGGGTCCGACCAGCTATGTGACCATGGGCCCAGTGCCTCCTGGATAGGGGGACTCAGGGAGACATAGTATGTGCCGATGCTCACTTATTATTATTCTGATTGCTGTTGTCTTTCCCCACCCCAGACGAGACGCTGGGCTGGATTCAGTGCACCTGCATCTATGGAGTGTCTGCCTGTGGCAGGTGCCAGAGGGGCAATGATGAAAAGGATGCTAAGGAATACTTTAGACCCATCGCAGGCATCACTCAAGAGGCGTGGAAAAGTAGAGGGTGGAGTTCTCAGGAATGGATTGAGTCTTTACAATATTTGTCCCCAAATGTCCTTAAATAAGACAGACTTTTGGTGCTAACGTGCCGCATTATTAAAACAATATGACAAAATAACCCTGTAGGAATTGTGTTCACGGGTTTCCATATCTGAAGGTCTCATCTTTGCAGGGCCTTGATCGAGTGCCAGGCCTGAGAAATACCAGACTTGCTGCCAGTGGCTGAGGACCCAGATGCCAAGATGTGGGGCTCTGAGCCTGCTGGCTGGGCAGGACACACTGCTAGCACGTGCTGTCTATGGGCATCCGATCCTTTCTTGACCTACTTGGTGTCAACGCCCATACTCTCTATTTTTGGGGTGGGACTTTTTCTAGCAGCGACAACTTGGCCCTCAGCTTCAAAAAGTATGAACCAAAGCATATGCTTGCCTTTTGAAATGCTGGGGCCGAGGGCTCTGTGGCCGCCCCATTTGGCCGCACTCTTCATTCCCATACTGGAACATTCACGCTATGTCTGCAAGAACAAGTTACTCCCTACACATGCAATACAGCAAAGCCTTTTTTCCAGGCACACACATGACATCCAGAGAGCTCATCATGGAGACACTGGGACCCCAAGGGGTTTGACCATGTAGAGTTCATCTTTCCTGCAGACACAACATTTCTATTTCTCCCTTTCTACCCCTGGCGCCTTTTTTTGGTTTCTTACTCAGTTGGGTCCTTTGGGAAGTGGGTGCTGAGCTGTGTAGGAGAGCAAGAGGGGTGTGGGGGCTGATGCCTGATATGAAGGAGAAGGAAGCCCAAAGAGGCAGGAGACCCTCCCAGGAGCCTCACTGGCCCAGCAGGGAGGTGGGAGCCATGGTTGCCCCTGGAGGAGCCTGCAGATTGGAAAGCCCAGCCCAGCGCCCTCCTCCCCAAATCTCCCCATGTGCTCCATCCTGGGGCACTGCCACTGGTGGCTTTCAGCTAGCTGCTGGTCTTGCAGCTCAGTGGCGAGCTCTCTTGTGAAGAGGCTCTGAGCGGTGCTCTGTGAGGACAACACAGCCCATCTGCCGTGTCATGTGTGCAGGTAAATGCCCCTGCTCACCTTTGGGGAGCAGATTCTCCGGGTCCAGGAAATGTCCCTCCTGAGGGGACACTCAGAAGAGGGAGGTCAGTGGTCAAACCACAGCCCCGACCTGCTGCAGCTGGTCCTGGGGCCAATCTGACTGTCATTGCCTCCCCTCAGCTGTCCCTTCTCAATGCTACTCACCCTGAGACCCCCTCATCTCAGTCGTTCCCCGGGTGGGTGATGCCAGACTTCCTTCTGCTCACACGCTGGTCAAGAGGGCGGTGCATGTCCACTCATGATCACTATGCCTAGGAGCAACTGGTCTGCACATAAGAGCTGCCTGCCCACTGAAGTCTAGTTACGAAAGTGTTGGGAAGAACCATCTGGAGCAGGAGTCACGCTGGTCTCCTCCCAGAGGAACTCAGTTTGAGTCTGCCCAGCACTTCAAAGGCCCTGCCATCCAACTCAGCAGAAGGAAATGACCCACAGCCAAGAAGCTGGCCCTGTGGGGGCTCGCTGACCTCAACCCTAACCTTGCTGGGGTCAGCCTTGAGAGGTCCCAGCCATAGGTGGGGGTTGCAAAGGCCACTAGGCCAGCTAAGGTCACTGATCACTGCACTTTGGCTCCACATCAAGTCCAGAAACTCCACTCAACTCCTCCACTGCCCCTTCTGAGAGGCACAGCCCCAGGCCACACCTCCTCCATCCACTGTCTTAATCCAGAATACTTTCATCATCCTATAAAGCTTCCTCATGCCTATTAGCGGTCACTTCTCACTCCTCCCTCCCTTCCCCACCCCCTGACAAACACTAATCTACTCCCTATCTCTATGGATTTGCTGACTTGGGACATTTCTTATAAACGGAATCCTACAATATGAAAATACCTAGCATGATGTTGTCAAGGTTCATCCATGTTATAAGTGTGTGTCAGAACTTCATTCCTCTTTATGGCTAAATGATATTCCATTGCATGGAGAGACCACTTTGGTTATCCATTCTTCCGTTGGTGGACAGTTGGGTTGTTCCCACCCTTTGGCTATTGTGAATAATGCTGCAATGAACATGCTCATTCATGGACTTGTCTGAGTCCCTGTCGCAATTCTTTGGATCACACAAGTTTTGTAGGCTCTCAATGCACCTTCCAGGAGTTTTCTATTTCCCTTCACAAGCTGTACGTTTCATTGTCCTACTGTCTGGCAGACCCAGTCCAAGGACACTGGAAAGCTAGTTTTGCCATCGATCTCAAAGTGCAAGGGTCACAGGGGTGAATTTTTTCTTTATGAGCATCTGGACCAATGAGGGTAATTGACTACAAATACCAGAGGAAACTCTAGCTAATTTAAGCAGAAATATACTACAAGGAGATGATCCTGTAGTTCACAGAATTCACAAATGTCTGGACAATCGGCCTGGAGAATGTGCAGCAAGCAGGGGGCCATGGGACACCCCAGCCCCACCCTAGGAAGAGCCCAGTCAGTAGGCGACCCTAGGCCTTCAGACATGGGGCTGAGGCCACAGGTATCACTCATTGGGATCTGCGCTGTGTTAACACAGCTCCCTGACAACACCTTGATTTCAGACACCTGGTCTCAGAACCGTGAGAGAATGTTTCTGTTATTTTAAACCACCAACATTGTGGTGATTTGTTACAACAGTCCTAAGAAACTTACACACACACACACACTCACACAGGCCAATCTCATGCCCAGGGGTAGTGCTCTCCACCTCAGGCTGAATCACAACCCATTGAAACGCCCACTTGAAGACTGGAGAACAACTTCTGCCTGTGGTCCTGCAGGGGCTGGGCCAGGTATCTTCACATAGACACACCTCCTGTACCTTTTCTGTGCAGACCACCCCTGCCTCCTTGTCTACTGGACAACAGGACGCCTTCTTGACTCAGCTGAAGTGGTGCTGCTCAAATCACCAATTTCAACAGACCAGTGTTGTTTTTCTAATTCATGCAGGTTCCCTCTGGAGGCTCTGGGGAGGATCCATTTTCTCACGTTTTCCAACCTCTAGAGGTCACTGCATCCCTTAGCTCCTGGGTTCTTCCTTCAACTTCAAGGCCGGCAGTGTCCAGCAGAGTCCTCCTCACATCACATCACTCTGACTCTGCCTCCGTCCTCACGTCTTCTCTCCTCTGACCTTCCTGACTCCCTCTTCCACTTGTAAGAAATATGATTACTCCGGGCCCACCTGGACAATCGAGGATGTCTCCCATCTCAAGGTGAGCTGACCAGCCCCTTAATCCATGAGCACTTTCATGTCTCTTTGCCTTGAAACCTAACATATTCAGAGGTTCTGGCCCTTGACTGGATGGGAAGGGCATTGCATGTAGTGTTGTTAGAGAATCAGTGAGGATCCGTCTCTCTGACATGAACAATTCCAAGGGCCTCTGGGTGGGGCAGTGAACACAGAATGCAAATATACCTTCCTGCCTACAGCAGCCATTGATGGAGTCATTGGTGTGTGAGGAGCCATGAAAGGGGAACACAACAGGGTGGCTGACCCTCCTCAGGAGCAGCTGGAAGAAGTCTCAAAAAAGAGAGTCCTGAGCTTTGTGGTTCCCATATGCGTGATGCACCCCAGCAGGGGTGCAGCATGGTTGGGGCTAGAGGGTTCACAGAAGGTTATGGGGCCTGGTAAAGTTGGATTCACCCACCCCTTGGAGCAAGAACTTGGTAGCAGTGGGAATGTTCTGGAGCCTTCCCCCTGCCATGCACTGGCACACACACATACACATGCACTCACACACAGACACATATGCAGCACAATATGCACACACAGAGACACATACACAACTCTGCATATGCACACAAAAAACACACATGCACACATGCGTCTACGCACATACACATGGATATGTGTGGGCACAAAAGACATATATGCACGTGTACACATGCTGCATACAAATAGAAAGAAACATATGCACAGAGAGACATGTGTACACAGGCATACCCACATGCACACAAACACACAAATGCACCCACACATGCACAGGAGCAAGATGATGCCATTTGCATTTGGTAGAAAGTTCTGGGAGCAGAATGGAGTAGGAACGAGGGGCAGGGAAAGCAGAGACCACTCAGGGTGTGTCAGTCAGTGCAGTCACCCCAGTACTCACAAGTCTGGAACGGGGGAAGAGCAGCAGTAATAGAGGGAGGAGGTGGATTAGGGGCGTGTGTGGGGCCAGCAGACCTGGTGGTATGGGTAGCAGACATGAAGGTCAATGTGGTCTCCCAGGGTCACTGGGGGCACTGATGGGAGTACAGAACACAGGAGCCAGGGTACATTTGAGGGAAAGGAGATCAATTCAGCCTGCAAGGGGTGAGGGGGCTGCAATGGGAGCCATGGGCATCCTGGTGGGGGCATTTAGAGCAGGCTGGACACTTTGCTTGTAGTTCAAGAGGTCTGGTAGGAAAGGGCGGGGTGGCGACATCAGCTCCAAGGCTGGAGCTGGAGCCTGGACTAGGACCAGCTCTCTCAGGGGAGCTTGGAGTGACCAGGGCTGGTCCAGGATCCCTGGGGCTAGGGCAGCAAACACCATGGGAGTAGGGGGTACATACGAGGAAGCCATTGCTTTATCTTGCTAGCTCTTAATGCAGAGGTGTACTGCTTCCCATTCTGATAACATTCTCCCTTCCAGATAAGCTTTCTCAGAAGAAATCAAACCCAAGAGTAATGATGGCTAATTATGCAAAATTAAGAACATAAATTCACAGGATCCCCCCCAAAAATGATTTAATCACCACCTACAAGTCAAAATGAGGGGCCTTTATGAAGATGAGGGAGGGGCAGGATCCTGTCTCCAGGTCAGCCCAGGGCCAGACAGGTGAGCAGGGAGGAGGTGTAGGGTCCCCCACCCAGCCCTGCAGCTGTCCCTTGTGACTGCTGGACTGAGTCTGCTCTTCGTGCTGTGAGCTGAGGGACCCAGTTTATTCCTACCCACCCTGTGGAGGTCATTTGAGAGTCTCTGGGAGGGCTGGGCAGTGGGCACGTGTGTGTCCCAGGTCAGCCACCTGCACTGGGTTAGGGTCTCAGTCCTGTTGTTCAGAACCCCAGGTGGACTTGGGCCAGAATTTGCTCTCTTGTGTCTTTGATGGTGTCTCCCAGGCAGAGCGGGACATCTTCCTGCCCAGCATGGGAGAGGGGAACTCAGTGAGGCCTTGGACAGATTTCCATCCACAATGGGTCCCTGCTAACCCCTTACTCCTGGTGAAGTTATAGGCAAGTCAGGTAGCTTTTCCAAGACATAGTTTCCTCAGAGGCTAATGTCATGTTTTGGAAGAAACTTTACATATTATAAGCCCATCTATAAATGTGAGGACTGTTGTCCCTATTATGTGTTTATATTTTGCAAGACTACTGCGCTGGGGTTGCCATTAAAAATCAAACACATTGTTACAAAACGTGTTGTCAACTTCAAAAATCCATGGTGCTGTTGGAACAATATTTGAGGTCTGCAAATATCTAAGTGCCACCCAGTCCCTAGTCACCACCCTCCCACAGGGACCGTCACAGCCTCACCTCTTTGTGAGCCCTCTGTGCCTCTTGTTGGTACTTATGTGACCTGGACATCCCTGACACTCAGGCCTGGGCTCCAGGCATCCCCAACTGTACAGTACAAGGTTCCTGCCCCCTGTCTGCCAATTTGCCTCCCTATGCCCACTGTCCCTCTCTCGGAGCTGGTCAACATGCCGGCCTCAGTCTTGTCCACCCGGGCCTGAGGACCCAAGTTCCCCTCTCTTTGCCTTTTCCTTCTTAAATGCCCATGTCTAGGTCCTCCCTCTCCCCTACCCCTGAAAAGACTGGTCTCATTCAGTTCTGAGAGTTGTCCTTAGCCTCTCAAGGAAAGTGATTCCCAGCAGACCCAGGAGTGAGGTGGGAGCTGGTGCTGGGAAACCAGATCCTGGTGGTTGGTCACACCCAAAACCTGGGGAATATCATGCAATGTGTGCTCATCATCAGAATGAAACTGTACTTGATTTCAGGGGAAACGGTTTGGCAATAGTAATGGTTAGAGGACCTGAGGCCTTCAACGGTGTCAGGACAAAGGAAGGTCTGGACACATAATCATTATAATTTTCATCCCATGTTCCTCAATTAAATGAATGGTCGGATGGATGCTGGATGGATGGATGATGAATGGTTGGATGAAAGGGTAGTTGATGCAAGGATAGTGAGTGGATGGGTGAATGGGTGGATGGAGGGGTGGGTGGATGTGTGGTTTACCGTTGGATGGATGAATGAGGGATAGATGAATGGATGAATGAATGGTGGATGGATGGATCATGGGTGGATGCATGATGGATGGATGGATAGATGGATCGATGGATACCTATGAGGCCAGGATTACTAAAGCACACATGGACACCTCTAAGGTAATGGGGTCTAGATCCACTTGACCATCACTGTGAGCTCCATGCACACTTGCTCCATCCTCTCCTCTTGCTTGCTCACACCTTCCTTGATCTGGATTGGGGGCATGTTCAGTTCTGAGAGGGATCCAATTTCTTTTGGAGTTCTCCTCTTAAAGGGCCCATTAACTGCCCCTCCTCTTCAGGATCTTAGGGCCATGGCAGCTCCTATGGAAATCTTACAGGACGTTTCCTATTAGTGTAAGCTTCCTATGCTGATCAGATGGGAGGGTGAACCCAAGTGTGGGGACACATGGCTGTTTGTCTCCCACAGCTCCCTCAACCATTTGATCTCTCTTTCTCTATTTCATCCAACTTCACAGTCCATATTCCTTGAGCTATGCACATCTGCTCCGATGTTAGTCATTTGAGAGACATCTGGGCTCAGTTCTATCAGCTTTTTGCATTTTTCTCCCTAAAGCTCTTATTACAGACATCCTTTTATTCCAGCTTTGAGGAAAATGGTATAGAAAGCCCTGGGCTAGACCAGTAACCTCGAGGAAAAGTGGTATCAGCCCTGCTGCCCTTCAGCTTCACAATGAACTTCAAGGTCATTTGGTTTTCAAGATGCTCATCATGTGGGTGTTCTTCCCTCCCCTCCTACTTCCAAGCTCCCCAATCCTGAGCCTGGGGTCCTGGAAACAGACCTCACCCCCCACCTGTGCTCTGGAGCCAGGCCGCAGCCTGCCAAGTTGATCCAACATCCTCTACATTATTAATGTGCTGGTTTTTCTAGCAGACTCAACACAATAAAGATGGTGGTGATGGTAACGAACGTAACCGTGAGTCACCATTGTGTACTGAGAACTAATTCTGGGGTGGTTCTCTGAAAAATGCTTTACCCACCTTACCTCATTCACATCTTGCAAAAGCCCTGTGCTGCGGGTGCTTGAGGAAGGGGAGTCTTTGTACTTCTCATGTGAGCTAGAAATTCGATAGATTGATAGTTATTGGTGATCTCTGAGCCTGGAATATAAGCTTCGGACTGGCTTCTGTTGAGACAAGGAACAGAGGTCTCTTGTCTACAGGACAGGTGGGCAAATGGGCAAGGGGAAGACAGTACCACTGTCATCCTGCTATAGCCGGTGCGGCCCAGGTAGGCTCACCTGTCGGCTCAGCACTGTAAGTGGGATGGGCGGGGGCGATGGGCGGGATATTCCCCACAGTAGGCTGACAGCCTCTTCAGGATCCTGTTGGGCGCTGTCAGCAAGATGAGCTTTATAAGTCCTTAGAATAGGCTTGAGGGGGCAATTCTGAAATCTGTTAATGAGAGGCCAAAATTCCCATCCTTCAGGGACAAGAGGAATTAGTCAGGAGGTTGAATGTTCCGTAGATCATTCTCTCCGCCCACCACACTTGCTGGGTGTTGTTTTATAACATCCTGGTCTCTGGAGACACAAAGAGAAATCAGATGGAGTCTTCAGCCCAACCTTCACCGTCTCCTTGAGCAGCAGATGGACAAGCTTGTCCCAAGAGGAATGACAGTCCTGCCACCTGCAGCCCGCAGCCTCATCATGCTTGAGATGCGAGGACTTCACCAAGGAGTGTGTTTCTGGCTGAGATTGGGGGAGGAGGAGTTTGCAAGATTCATTGGACAATCTCCTGACCGTTCATTCTATGTGGCCACATTGGTACTTCCTGGGGACATTGGTGGGGGAGGTCATGGGGGTCCGTGAGCTCAGAAGATAATGGTAGTGGAGGCTGATGAGAGGTGATGGAAGGGGCTACAGGATTGACCCTATCCTTTAATTTTGTTTGAGTAAAGATGGTTCAGAACCCCAGGCCAGGCAGGGGCTGGGCCGAATGGATAGGCTAGTGGCGCTTCCCTGGGTTGGGGGAGGCGGGATGGGCGTTGAGTGAAGAATGAGGAGGGTGCCTTTTGGTTTCAACAGTCGGGGCTCACCCCCTGGAGACCTTGGGATGCTTCCATCACCAGAACAGGGCTCCAAGGTGGCTTCTGTTGTCCAGGAAGCCCAGTGGATTGAAAGTACTTAAAGTGCCCTTTGTGGAATCATCACCTCGAAATTCAAAACCTGTAAGTGGCCACTGGCTCAGCTGCATGGAGGGCCTGGGCTTCCAGGGGGCAGCATTTCTGCAGGAATGTGCCAGGTGACCACCTAGACTGTGAATTTGGATGAGGACTCATGTGATAGAGCCCCCCTCGCCTGTCCCTTGAAAACCTCAGATCATCACCTCGGGAGACAGTTTTCCCTCTACTGCTCAGAGCCATCAGTTATTCCGGCTGGTCCCCACACGCAGCTCGTGTTCTTTCCACACCATATCCACGAACCGACTTTCTCCAGTTTCCCAGAGCCCAGACACACTCTGCTGGGCACCCCTCCACCTGTGAGCCTTTCTCACTGAAACTGGCCCCATCCCCAGGGACAGGACACCTGTGCTTCCTCTACCTCACAGAGTCATCACCCTCAGGGGACATGACACCATGCTGATACAGTTCCATCATCTTCTCTTATTCCATCCAGAGACCCAGTAAAGAAGTTTGGGGTTCAGGTCAGCTGCTCCTAAGCTCCCTGCAACATATGGGAATACTTGTCCAAACAAGCCTCAGGAAGCCTTGGCTGATGGCAGTGATCTGAGGCCAGCAGAGAGACCTGGGGTGGACAGCATCCCTGCCAGCCACCAGACACGTCTACTCTGTACTGCTGGGGATCTGAGCTTGCATCCCTCCTGACCTCGCAGCTCCCTGCACTGGGGCCTCCCCCACTCTGTTCTCCCGCCTTCAGGCATTAAGACCCTCCCCAACTGCATGAACCCCAACAAGTCCAAATGGCCCTAACCCATATTGCTTCCAGGGTGGAGACCCATCATCAACACCTAGTTCATCCCGGAGAGGGACCATGGCATTGCTTACTTCCAAGACAAGATGAATAACCAGGACATGCAGATGATGAAGCTCTTCAGTGGGGGTCTCCACAGGGCAGGAGGGGCCTTAAAAGCAGTGGTGTGGCCACACAGAGTGGGATACCTACCTGGGCCAGCACATCTAGCAGCTGCACTGAGCCTATGGGCCAAACTGCACCCTGTGCACTGATGGGGAGTGTGTGTCTGTGTGTTCACCTGTGTGTGCACTTCAAGGTGTGGGTGTAAGGCCGCACTGTCTGTCTCTCCACCACCACTGTGAATCGACCCCTTTTGTCACCCTGCATCCACCCAGATGATCTTTCTGACATCCTGGACCCTCAGGCCCTGTCCTCCGCCCACCTTCACTCAACTCCCACCACCCACTGCCTTGGCATCACTCTGAGCATTTAACCATCTCCACCATGACCGACACCCCCATTTATGGCCAGCCCATTCTAGCTAGTACCCACCAGTGTCTCTCCAGACCACCCACTGGAGGTTCCCTCCCCTGATGAGTCCTCAGCCCACTGGGTCTCCGTCTGCCAACCTTGTTCCACGTTCGCTTTCCTTCCCCTACGTCACGTCCTTCCTTCCTCTGCACACACTGAGTTCCAGGACAGCCCCACGCTCCTGTCCTGCAGCTCTGTCCTGTTCCTTCCATGGTCCTGGCCAGGTGAAATCCACCCTGGGACCCAGCTCTGCACCTTCTCTGCACCTGCCCCAGCTGTGAGAGGGGCAGAGGCTGGTGCAGAGCCAGGGCTGGTCCCACCGTCACATCATGACGGCAGACCACAAGGTCCCACGGTGCTGCCCACACCCCTCCCAGTGTCCCTAGGTCACCTCACTCCTCCCCGCTCTAGGTGCATTTCACATGTCCCTTCTCTCCTCACCATCCACCCCTGCTTCCCTGTGCAGGACAAACCTTTACCGCTAACAAGGCTCAGTGCATGGATTGTGGACACTGCAGTGTGCACGGTTCGGTGGAGCAGGTTGTGGGCATGGTGTGCACACATGTTGCCAGCTGGGAGAGGGCTGAGGTGCAGCTTCTGAGACTCAGACTCCCCCAGGGAGAGGCCAGGCCCAGGCGGCAGGGAGGGGAAGACACCCTGGAAGGGACAAGGGCCACACCAAGAGACTGTCCCCTCTCCAAGATGAACATCTCAGAGGGCTTCAGGTTCTAATGGGCCAAGCTGGGAAGATGGGACTCCACTCAGGAGTGGAGGCTGGGGGGTGATTCAGGTGAGGGGGAAGAGAGTGTAAGGTCACTGGCTCCTGGAGGCCGGGCACTGACAGCCTGAACCCCCTCCTCTTGGTGTGGACCCCCTGCAAGACGTCAAATGCAGGGATGTCCCTCATGGAGGGGCTGTAGCAGGGTGGACAGAGCAACCCCTGAGCCCAGGGAGTTCCACACCATCCCATCCACAGAGGGCAAGTCTCTGCTCTCCCGGGCCAAGGGACCCCCTTTCATGTGGTGTCTTCAGATAAGGGGAGCACCCCTGGGCCCTCAGCCACCCAGGTGGCTCCTTGTTTCAGGTGGCTCCTGTCCCAAATAGAAAAAAGTACAATGAAGAGTATAGACAAGACCCATAATCCCACCACTATATCCACCTCCCCTAACTCCCAGGTCTGTTTCCTTGGGTTTGAGTGTGGATCAAACTGGGAAATTTGATTTTGGCTTTTCATGGCATTTCCATCACCCTTCCGACTCTCCAATGTCCACGCTGGAAGGACTAACCAGCTAGAGATCACCCGATTAGTTAACCTCCTGTATTTATAGAGGGGCAGGAACCGAGATGGGGAAGGAAGGAGGAGCCCCAGGCCTTTGGCCCTTCCTCCTGCACCTCAGCATCAGCTCTGCTCTGTCCCCTCACCCTCACCTGGAGCATGTGTCTTGACTGGATCCCCATCCTGCACCACCCTCCACCACAGGCCATCGCTCACCAGCTCCCCAGCCCAAAGAGTTAAGGATGGCAAGAACAACTACAAGAGCCATTAGTTATGGAGTTCTTGCCCTGTGCCAGCAAGGAGTTAATTATCTCACCGAGTAAGAGAGAGGTTCCAAAAGTCACCCATTTTACAAATGAAGAAACTGAAGCCCAGAGAGTTAATCTCATGGCCAGGGTCTCTGAGGTAGGAAGAGGTTACATCCAGGATATGAATGTAGACCCATAAGTCTGGAGTCTCGCACTAACACGTGTGCTTTGGGACTAATCAGTAAAAAAGTTTATAATCATGAGACTGGATTTGCAAGTTGGAGCATAGCATACATACCAGCAAGTACAGAAATCATACTTGCATTGATCCGTGAATTATCCAAAGGGAACAAAACCGCTAACCAGTACCCACAAAAAATAGAACATGACTAGCCCTCCAACGGCCCTCTTATGCGCCCCTCCCAGGTCACTTCCCTCTCTCTCCCAAGGGGAACCAATATTCTAACTTCTGAATTTGTATTTCTTGTCTTTGAACTTTATTTAAATGGAGTCATACAGAGTGTCTTCTTTGGTGTCTGGCTTCTTTCATTTTGCTTGTAAGATTCATCAATATTCTTGAATGTGGTTGTAGTTAATTTTTATTTCTGTATAGTATTCCACTATAAAACATATAACCCATTTTATTTATCCATTCCACTACTGATGCAGAATGGGTTGTCTACAATTTGATGATATGCCAAAAAATGCTGCTCTGGACATCTTGTACATCTTTTGGTGAACATATGAACATATCTGTGTTGGGTATATACCTAAGCGTGGAATTGTTGGGTCATGGAGTATGTGTACGTCCACCTTTAGGAGATACTATCAAACAGTATCAAAGCGGATTAAACAGTTTGCACTCCCAGCTGTGTACAAAAGTTCCAGTTGCTCCGCATCTCCACCAACGCTTGGTGCCTTCAGAGGTTTGATTTTAACTGTGCTGGTGTATGTGTAGTGGTAGCTCATTGTGGTTTTAATTTGCATTTTCCTCCTGATAAATGACATGGAGCCCTTTCCCATTTCATTGTTCCCATTTGGTTATCTTTTTTTTGAAGTGCCTAGTGAAATCTCCCCTTTTATTCTCGTGGATTGTCTGTAAAATTTTAATAAATTTATGCAAGTTAGTTAAATATCCTATATGAGAGTCTTGTGTCAGATAAATACATGGAAAGTGTTTATCCCCTTTGTGCCTGCCCTTTTTCCTCTCTTAAAAGTTTCTTTTCACTGACAGTTCTCATTTTTAATAATTTCCTGTTTATCTTTTGGTTCCTTATGTTTACTGTTCTTTGTGTTCTGCGAAATCTTTGGCTGCCCCAAGATCTTGAAACTGTTTTTCTAAGGTACTTACTAGAGAAGTTGTTGTAGAAACCCCCGTTTAGATTTAAAATCCACCTGGAATTGATTTTTGTTGGTACAGCCGGTATGGAAAACAGTGTTTTCTCAAAGATTAAAGATCAGAGTTTTCTCAAAAGATTACAAATGGAACTCTCATATGATGCAGCAATCCCACTACGGGGTATAGTTCCAAAGGAAATGAAATCAGTATCTTCAAGTGATATCTGCCCTCCCATATTCACTGCAGCACTTGTCACAATGTTACCGAACCAAAATGAGTTCCCTATTTGGTGAGTTGAAATCAAAGCCTTTACTAGAAGTTGTTCTCACACAAAGTACAATTCATTTGCCGCAAATAAGGGGACCATAGGGAATCACTTCCAAAGCTGTGGCTCTCTCAGCAAGGGAAAACAAGTGCCTTTTATTTTTGGTAGGGAATAAATATTCAAAAGGAAAGTTTCGTCCTCACGTATAGAGGTGGGTATAAGCCAGCCCAGGCGTAGTTTGAAAACGTGCTTTTCCCTACCTTTCATGTTATGCTAATAAGGCTTAAGCTCCTCCTGGGGTGGAGATCTTAACATTAAAATGAAGCAAAAGTAACTTTGGAGACTTCTTGGCCCATCTGTGCAGGCGTTGCTTTTGCAGTGCAGTTTGGACTGGTTCAGGGTGGTTGGTGATTGCGTCTCTTAACGTAACAGAGAAACAACTTTGAGAAAGAGTTAAGGGCCCGGCCTGGTGGCGTAGTGGTTGGGTTTGGGCGCACCGCTTCAACAGCCTGTGGTTCGCAGGTTCGGATCCCTGGTGCCGACCTATGCACCGCTCATCAAGCCATGCCATGACAGGCGTCCCGCATATCAAACGGAGGAAGATGGGCACAGATGTTAGCTCAAGGCAAATCTTCCTCAGCATAAAGAGGAAGATTGGCAACAGATGCTAGGTCAGGGCTAATTTCCTCACCAAAACAACAAAAAAGAAACAGTTAAGTGCTTTCGAAATTGCCTTTGAATTACTCGGGGCAGTTAGTTGGTGACAACAATAGCCAAGATATGGACACAACTTAAGTGTCTGTTGATGGATGATTGGATTAAGAAACATTACATGTGTCTACAATTAAATATTATCCAGCTTTCAATATGAGAGAAATCCTGCCTTTTCTGACAACACAGTTGAACCTGGAGGACATTATGCTAAGCATAATAAGCCAGACACTGAAAGACAATCACTACATGATCTCATTTACACGTGGAATCTAAAAACGTCAAACTCGTGGAAACAGAGAGTGGAATGTGCCTACAAGGGATGGAGGTTGGTGGGTGCGAGGGGAATGAGAGATGTTGGTCAAAGGGTACAAACTTTCAGTTATAACATGAGGATGTTTTCAAGATCTAATATAGAACGAGGTGACCAGAGTTAATAATAATGCATTGTATACACAAGAGAATTGATCTTAAGAGTTCTTAGCATTAAAAGAAGGGGGAGTTATTACAGGAGGTGACGGAACTCTTCATTAGCTTGATTGTGGTATTCATTTCACAATGTGCACATACATGAAATCATCACATTGTACACCTTCAATATATACAACTTTTCTTTGTTAATCGTACCTCAATACAGCTGGAAAATATTTGTGCTGACTTCAGAAAATGCTTACGAATTAATGTGAATGAGGAAAACAAGAAGTGAAAGCACAAATGCAGCAGGGCCTAGGAGAAAATTTGCCAAATGTTACCCGTGGGTGATACTGGCCTAGAGCAAGTTGACTCGAGGGAAGCCGTGTTGTAACTTAGAGTAACGTCTGACTAGCTCACTCAAGCTCTGTGTGTTTTACCTTGCACTTAGCCTAGCAGATAAACAGGTCTGGGAAATAATCCTGGCTGACACACGTACATCCCAAGAGTGATCGATGATTACTTTATTCTTTTGAGTTTCTTAGGAACATGACGACCTCCTCAGGAAGATCGTCTATGCCGGCATCCATCATCGATGACAACTGAAAGACCTGGTGTGATGTCTCCAGTCTCCGATGCCAGATGGTCAATGTTCCTGAGCCCCCTTCACAGCCCACTAGTCCCTACAGAACTGCCTCAGATTATGTGCTTGTTTAAGATGGTCTCTGGGACATGAGTCCATCATCTTCCGATTTTGCTAGCTAATCGAGTAAATCCCTTTCCTCACCACCGACTCATCTTGTGATTGATTGGCTTCAAGGTTGCAGCAAGCAGAAGGAGCCTTTGCTCGGTTACACGGGCAGGGATTAGCAGCGATTATTAATTTCTTCTTTACACCTTTCTCAATTTCTCACATTTTTTAAAAGCACATTCACTTCACCAGGAGAAAACCAGCAGCAATTGTGAGTCACAACAAAAGGTGGAGAGATGAGATTGTGCACCCCTATCCCTCCTGGCCCCAGGAGGGCTGGAGGGAGAACAGTGGGCAGTGCAGGCAGCCCTGACCCTGCTTGGCCCAGGTTCTCCTTCCCCAGAGCCTTTCAGGTGTCCACCAGGCCCCACCAGTGTGGCTGCAGAGCTCCTGCTGCAGGTGGCCCCCATCAGGGTGAAGCCCAGCTGAGTGGTGGCCTCTGACTGACCAGCAGGACCTAGTTTGTGATCTTGGTCACAGGTGGGCAGGACCGAGGAGGGTTGGTAGCTCAGTTGGAGAGTGGTGGTGGGAGGCTGGACAGGGGCTAGGGCAAAGAAGAGCAGGGGCCTGGGAGGGAGTCCCAGCAAATGAACCAAGGGTTGACACGGGGCGGGGCTATGTCTGAGAGATGCTAAGGAGCACAGTGGGGTCAGTGGGGCTCAAGGAAGCTTCCCAGGGCTGCCCTTGACAAGAGTCTCCCTCAAGGTCACACAAGGCCCCTGACCCTGTGGCCTTCAACCCAGCTCCAAGGCCAAGGGGATCCTTCCTTACAGAAGGTGAAAGGACCAGAGCACTCTGGGGCTCTAAGTGTTTCAAAGTCTTTGTTAATATGCTCCAAGTGCAGAGTGCCCATGCCTTCAGGGACCAGCCACCTGTGCTGATTAGGAGCACCTTCTTTATCCCCAGTGACTAAGCGAGGTCAGAGCTAGAATGTCCTTCCCCAGTTTTCCCAGGGGTTCTTACCTGGGCACCCTGGGTGTGGGTTGGGGGTGGCGACAATTCTTCAGTCTGTGGCATGTTCTGCCTCCTTAAATGACAGTGGTCTCCCCCGTTCGCTGGCACAGCCCAAAGAGCCTCCACACATTTCCCAAAACCCGGGAGACACGGTGCCGCCCAGGGCAGTGTGAGAACCCGGCCAAGCTCAGCAGGTAGAAACTCCAGGAACACTTTTCCTGACCGTCAGTTCCACACCAGGTGTACTTGCTAGCTGAAGGAGGGCATTGGTGACACTTTTTGCACCTCCAATTCCCCATATGACATGGGGACAATGCTGCTCCCAGGGTGGGGATTCTGTGCCGTTGAATGAGATCAGTGCATGTGGAGCAGGCAGTGCAGCGGTAGTTGTCAAGGTGAGTAGAATCAACGCAGGGAGGGCAGATATGGAGACACGACTGCACCTGCTCCCCCAACACTCCTAAGGATAAAATGTGGTAAAATTCATGCCTTCCCACTCATCTAAAATACCAGCGCCCACCTTGAGCCCCTATCCTGTCCTCCCCACAGCCCTGTGAACTCTACTCTGGGCCATTCATGGGACCAGGGATTTCTGGGACTCAGGGCCAAGGTTTTCCCGGAGATTTCTCATTTGGGTGGTGGTTAGGGAGGTCCCCAGTCCCTTCTGCTCTGTGCTTGGTGCAGGACACCTGGGGTAGCCCTGAGCTGGACCATCAGTGATCTGAGGCTGTTCTCCTTCACTCTGCTGGGCTGACAAGGGGACTTACATCTGGCAAGCTCAGCCATCTGCGCAGGGGTGGAAATCCCACATCAGCAAAATGCCAGGGCTGCCAGTGCCATTCTCTGCTTCATGCCTCAGCTCTCCTGGGCACCGCCATCTTGCATGACCTTTGCCCTCACTCCCCAGTGGAAGGGCCCATGGCCACGTTTCCTACTGGCTGAAGGCAAAGGCAGTGAGGGCAGCCAATGGCTCAGGGAGGCCTGAGGAGTGTGTCCTGTTGGTGTTGAGCATCTCTGGGCCCTGGCTGGACAGACACGTGCACGGGACGACAATGGTGTTCCTGGGCCAGGCTGCCGAGAGGCGGGGTGGGTCAGTGACTGGAGCCCCCACCTGGGCTCCCGGGTGTGTCTTTGCCTCTGTGCTTCTCCCTGTGAGGAAAGCTCAGACCCTCTGCAAAACACTCACGCCTCGCCCATCCCTACACCATCCCTGTACATTCCAGAGTGGTGAGAGCTCAAGGAGGAGAGAGTGAGGGATGAGGGAGCCCTGACCACCCCTTGTCCCTCACCCCCAATTAGAAAAATGTGCTCTGGCTCAACCGTCAGCATGGCCTCCCCTGGTTCCCAAGAAACCCCTTTCTCCCTCAGCCCCCAAAGCTAATCCATTAGAGACATGCAGTGCCACCTCTGCACCTCCTTACTCCACGGGGGTCTCCAAAGCCGCCAAGCAGGTGTTGCCCATGCCACTGCCCTCAGCCCAGGGCACACATCTGAGCTGGAGAGGCATGTAGAACTCTCCTCCCCAAGATTCAGGGGGTCCAGAGCCCCTCAAGAACCAGCATTCTCCCCCTCCCACCAACTCCAGGGCACAGGCCCCTTGAGGAGAAGGAGGGAGCCTGGTGACCCAGAGCTGCCCACTGTGGTCTCCCACACCAGGCAACACTGCCTCGGGGACCAGTGTAGTGTCCAGAAGAATACGACTGGTCTTGTGGGGCTTGTCCCCTCTGAGAGGACAGAGGAGGCCATGGAGGTCAGAAGAGAAGGCTCTGGGGAGATAGGAAGGGCCAGGATCCCACCCCAAGCCAGGGCACCATTTGCCTGATAATCAAAGATGAACCGGCTCACCCACCTGGCAGCATTTCCCTGGAAGAACTTTAGGAGTCCCACGACCACCCTGGGCCGCCTATCTGAGCCTCTGGATCTGGAGGTGGGGACAACTAGGGCCCTTGCCAGCCCCAGCAAAGAGAGGAGCCTTGCGGAGAACCCACATGAGAGCAGACCACTACAGCCCTGTGACTGAGGAATTTCTGATGCCACTCTCTGAGTGGACACTGGGCAGGGGTAGGAAGAAAATACCCCCAATATATCTGTGCCTACTGTATGCCAGGGCAGGGAGCAGCCAGTCACTGCTGTCACCTACATGGAGAAATGAAGTAGGTGTGGCTTCGTGAGTGGAACCTGGGGGAGGATGATGGAGTCTCCCAGCAATGGAAAGACATGAGCTTTGGCCTTTCAGGTTCCTGGATACTGTGCTGAGGGAGGGGCAGCAGCCCTCCATTCACAGAGGCCTCCTGGGAGGGGAGAAACCAGGGTGGTGGACCATGGTCAGCCCAGCAGAGGGCAGGCTTGGGAAGAGTGGCGGGGCTGTCCTGAGGGGAGTGGAGCCCCGCTGAAGGAGAGACCTCTTCCTACCTCTCAGAGCTCATCTGGTTCTTTTCTTTCTTTCATTTTCAAATTAGAGGCAGCAAAAGGACAAGCTTAACTGTCTCTCATTCCCTTTCCATACCTTCAGCTTTGATGTCCACCCCTCTTATGACGCCTGCTCTCTTGGGAAGGTAAAGGCAGGAGCTGGTGGCTGAGGCAGCCTCTGGCCTTGAGGCAGGCGGCACCAGGAGTGGCTGGAGTGGAGGTAGGAGCCTGCGGCCTGGCCCCTGGCGTCTGTGGGCAGCCTGGTGATGAGGGAGTTTGTGGCTCTTGCTTCAAGAAGGTGGGAGGCTGAGAGAGCCAGGAGTGCAGGTGGCCCCTGCCCTCGGGTCAGGACAGTGTTCTGTGGACAGCCACACGTGTGTTAACACACACATGTTAGGTGTGAACATGTGCCGTGTCATCCACATTAGTGTCTGTGTGAGCACACGTGTGCAGAGCCCAAATCCTAGCTGAGGGACTGACTCATCCCGTATTTTGAGGCCTCGGTAGCATTCTTACCAGGGGGCCACATGTGGAGTTGATGGTGGTGTGGCAGGCCTTGCATGCAGGACTGCCTCAGCCCACTTGACTGTGTAAATCTGCTCTGTGGAGGGGCCAGAGGTGTCCCCAGCAGGGGCTCTGCTGTGCAGCGCGAGGCCTGGCAGTCCATGCAGCCCAAAGGGGCAAGACCTGCTGAGCCGGCTCTTCAGAAGCATCCAGTCCTGAGGATACTGTTCACAGGGAGAGGTTTTGGGTGCTGGTGCCCCCTCGCCTACTGGGGCTCATCCCTGAAGAGGGTCCAGCAAGTTGGAGAAGGGGTGGGAAGTGGGTTTGAAAAATAGGCCAAATTCATGTCCCAAGTCACAGGCCAAGCCCAGTGAATGTCCCTGTCCCCTGCCTCAGTTTAGCTATTCAGAAAATGGTCCAGGGAAGAACTGAGCAGGGTTGGCTCCAAAACTGGGGTCAGACGGTAACAAACAAAAGATCCTGCTCTATGCCAAGATCATTTCTGTTACCCTGAGATGGGGTGAGGGGATGTTGGGGGTATACTGGGATTCTGCGGAGCCTTACCCTGCCCAGGACCTCATCTTCGGGGGTCTAGCCCTCACCTGGCCTTCCCTAGGTCTCCAGCAGTAGCAGTGGCACTTACATCTGTCCCAAGGTCTGGAGAGGGGAAAACTGGGCAACCTTACACCCTGGTGGGGAACCTCACGCTTTCTTTCTTTCTTGAAGAAACATGAAACCCTCAAGATTCATGTACTATGTGATGGAGAGAAAAAATACCAACTGTTTCTCCAAAAAGACAATGTATTTTGTACTTTGTAAAGTATTAATTAAAACGGAGAAAAATATCATGTTGGCTGAGGGCGTCTGATTTTGTGCTGCTCCAGGGCCACATCTCATCTCTTTCCTTCTCCATTTCATGGTCAAGGAACATGGCCAGGGGCTTGGAGGAAGGCAGAACAACCTTCCCATCCACACCCAGCATCTGAGAGAGGGCACATCCCCAGAGCGAGAGGGGCTGTATTAGTTACCTGATGCAGGGTAACAAGTTGCCCCAAATGCAATGGATTAAATTGATTGTTTACGTGTCACCGTTTCTGTGGGTTAGGAATTCAGGAGCAGTTTGAGCAGCTGGCTCAGGGTCCCTCAGGATGCTGCGATCATCTGAAGTCCTGGCTGGGACTGCAGGATCTACTTCCCAGGTGGTTTATTCACAGGGCTGGCAAGTTGGGCTCAGCTGTTGGCAGGGAGCCTGTTCCTCTCCACGTGGGTCTCCCCATGGGGCTGCTTGAGTGTCCTCACAATACGGTGCCCGGATTCCCACAGGGCAAGGGATTCAAGGGCCAGTACAGGAGCCAAAATGGTTTTATGGCCCCGAACCTCAGAATTCACACCCCTCTGCCTCCACCATACTCTGTCACCATACAGACCTGCTCTGATTTGACACAGGAGGAGAACACACAAGGGTGTGAAACCAAGAGGCCAAGGTCACTGCTGCCATCTTGGAGACTGTCTACTGTGCCCACCATTCCTCCTAAACCTCTGGCAGAGGTGGCCCTGGGGGTTAGGGGGCTTGCGGAGCAGGACAGGGCCTTGCTGGTGGCAGGGGGAGGATCAGGGGCTGGATCCCGGGCCACAGGGCTTCTGGCACAAGCCTGGAGCCCTGCTGTGGATGTCACACCCCCAGGAAGGTCCTTGGTGCTAGAAGCCCAGGAGCTGATGCCTCCCGACAAGATACCCTAGGGGCACGAGGGAGGGCTCCATGCCCAGCGTCCCTAACACAGGGCTCTGGCATTTGGTTCCTGCCCTTTTAGCAGGCAGGCACTTGGGATGCCCAGGCAGGACAGAGGTCTTGGACCTTGGACACCCTTCACTGCCCCTCTCTGACATTTTCCATGGAAGGCTGGTGTGAGCAGGGCAGCGCTGAAGACCTGAGCCTGCACTGAACCCCACCAACCTCCATCCTCACCCGCCTTACCCCTGCCCGCAGGAAAAGCAGACCTGGTGATTGAAGGGAGTGACAATGGCTCTGAAGCTTTCTCACCACCCTGAGTCCAAGAAAGTTCTGGATGCTGTGAATGCTTTCCTTTCTGGGGTCTTCAGACTATGTCCCCCTCATTCCTTCAGAGACCCCATTGGAGCTAGGACATCCACGGGGACTCTTGATGTCCCCCAAAATCTCAAAAGTTACAAAGGCCTCCAGAGCCCAACCTCCCTTTCCCGCCGCTCATTCACAGTCACTGTCACTCAGGTGGTGCTGGACCTTGTGCCAGGTGCTGGGGACCCCGAGGAACCTGCTGTGGCCCCTGCACCTGAGTCTCTCTAGGAGGTGAGAAGACAGGGAAAGGATCTATTCCAGGGAGTGCAGGGCCAGGCTAGACCACAAGGGTGTGCTGTGCCCAGGGGGAGGGAATGACCACTGTCCAGCAGCAGGGGGCAGACCAAGAAGCCAGGACGTTAGGGTTGAACTTGGTAAGATGGGGACCCAGCAGAGGGAGGAGCAAAGTCATAGAGGGCCAGAGGGAACCTTGGCTGGAATGGAGGAGTGCGGAGGGGGAGGCAGGAGTGGATGGGGCAGGTAGGGGATGAGGCTGAAATGCAAGGTGGGTGCTCGGGTCCGCCAGGGGCCTCACCCTCCTACAGGCCATGGGGAGCCACTGAGGACTTCCACGCAGGGGACCAAACTTAGCATCTGAGTGGTGATCTGGGTTATGAAGAGGGCTGATAGGAGGAGGAAAGGGGGACTGCCAGGGTCCTGGCCTCAGTTCTCAGGAGGGGTCCCTGGTGGTTCAAGTGTCTTCTTTGTGCAGATTTGGGGTGGTGGGGGCAGTGGCGCATGCAGGGGACCAGCAGATATCCAGCCAACCCTCAGAATCATGAATTTGCCCCACGCTCAACCAGGGTATAATTGCTCCTGGAGCAGCTCTGGCTGGTTCTTGGCAGGTTCTGACTGCAGCTCACATTCAGATCCCTGGGGGGGGTTACCCATGCCAGGACTCCACCCCCAAGAATCTGATTCAGTTTCTCTTCGATGAAATATCGGTTTAAAACCTCCCCCACCCTCTTTCAAAAGGTAACATAAAGAACTCAGCCACAGGAGGAAAAAGCAGCTTCTGTGGTCACATGGTCCCCCTGGTTTTATCATGTGACGTTCCTCTGAGGTGGCAGGGGGCTCATGATGGTGAAAACGAGCTCTCCAAAGGGAATGCGTGGGATGGGATCGTGGGGGTGGTTGCACCACATAGACAATACGCTAAAACCACTGAATTGTACACTTTAAAATGGTCTTACATCATGTGACTCACATGTCAATGTTTTAAAAATATCGATGTGGTAGAAAAAGCAACAGGAATGGATGCTGGGCGTGAAGGATGGCCAAGAAAGAATGTGAGTTATTCTGACAATCTTGAGGGTTACAGGAAGTCCCTATCAACATGGTGGAGGCAGCACAGAGAAGGAGGAAGAGGACGGAGGCAAGAATCCGGAGCTCCCACCTCGCAAAGGTTGATGGGGGAGCATCTCATTTGAGCTGTTTTTCCAGGAGCTCTGGACCTGAGCTGATCCAGCGGGAAGCTGTGCAGCGTCAGCGAGACCCAGGCCCATCTCCCACCCTGATGAGCATGGGGCACCGGGAGGGTCCTGATGTCCAGGGAGAACCTCGGAGAAGCAGGCAGAGCCTCTGAGGAGCCTGTAGGTAATAGCCCGAGGTGTCTTCAGGGAAATCAATACTCGGTGTCTTGGACTCAGGGTCACTGAGCATGTCATGAATTACGTGGTAAAAGTGTCCAAACTTAAAAAATTAAATGAAGGCACCAGTGATCCCACTCCTTATGTATACACTCGAGAACACTGAGATCACGTTCACACAGACACTTGTATGCGAATGATCCAAAAAATAAAATGCTGGGCCAAGTAAAACTCATACATGAAGTTCTCGCATTATTCATAATAGCCAAAATGTGGAACCAGCCAAATGTCCACCAAATGTTGAATACGGTACATCAAAACAATCAATCAGTAACCTCCCAGATGATTCTATCATACAGGCAAGGTTGAGAAGATCAGGGGGAGGGGTTGAATCTGCCCAAAGGAATCCCCTCATGAACACGGCCTCCTTCGGCTGCTCTGGGGGCAGGCGGCCTCATCTTGATTTCCTAGTTTGAGGCCAGACTCATGAGAGGCAGCCAGCCCCGAGATGCGCCAGCTGGAATGAATGCATGCTTCTCACCACCGCATCCCCAGCACCTGGCAGCTCCTGGCGTACAGTCGGTCAGGAACAGGGACTTTATCAGGCCTTTGCTTCATCTTCAGTGGTCTCTCGCTGTAATGAAGGTGGATGACTGCACCTGAGGAACAGCTTCGGGTCACAAGCCTGAGCCTGTTCACTTTCCATCTCTGAGGGTAGATGCACACATGGCATTTTTCTGATGGGCACAGATTCCTGTTCTCTTCTCTGGCAATTCAGCTGGCACCACCCTACCAGAGCGACAGCAAGACCAAGTCTCTCTGCTCCTCATGGGCAGCTCCCCCACCAGCTACATCCCACCTGTTTGCCTCCCTAGCAAGGCAATGGACTCCTGGTTTGAGAAGGTGACCACAATCTCTGGATTATTCCTTTTAAACTTGACTGCTCAGCATGCCCTCAGTGTGGCCCCTGAGAAAAGCACAGCGAGAGGGACTCCAAGCACTGTCTCCAGCTCAAGCTGAATCTGGGCTGCTCCGTGTGAAATATCAAGGTTTGTGTGGAAGAAAGGCTGGGTTTCTTGGTCGCCACAGCATGAGCGTCTGAGGGTAGCTGGGTAATGCACCCTGGGAGAGAGAAAGGCAAGTGTGGGATCCTTTGGGGAGGGGATACATTCCTGGGGCTCAACCATGGGGCAGGACAGGCCCCAGGACAATGGCTGCCACACAGATCCACCCCAGTGCTGAGGCCGCCAAGGCCATCTGAAGTGGTCTGTGGGAACGTCAGGCTGCACGGTAGGCCGAGGCACCTGAGCAGCTCCCATGCAGCCCCTGCGGAGAGAATGACCCTCAGAAGGTGTGAGTAACTCTGCTGCTGGTCAGGAGGTGCTGGGACCTGAGCGTAATCTGCGAGAGAACAGTGTGGATCTTCAGAAATGCAGCCTGAGTGTCTACCCTGTGCCAGGTGCTCAACGAGACTGTCACCTGCTGTGCCAAGTCAGAGCACTCTTCCTGCAGCGTGGTTCTCAGCGTCTGACTGTCACATGAACACAGTGAGTGCACAGTAGGTGTTTCCTGACCTCCTGAAAATGTGAGCCAACCACATATTCAAGAAACAAACGTGGTCAGGACAGGACTCTCCTGAGTGAGTCAGGGGCGGACCTGACGAGAACGGCAGGCCAAGTGTCTTTTATTCACTCATGTCAGGGTCTGTGTGCTAGCAAGAGCCCCTTCTCCAGAAGTCATCATGGAGTGGCAGCCTGCACGTCCGGCGGGGCCTCAGGGGATGGAAGACAGAGACCCAGGCCCCTGGCAACGACCGTCCACTGAGGGAGACAGTGGTGGCCACCGTGTGACAAGAGTCCCTCCACCTTCTCAGGCTGTGCCTGCCACTCGGGCTCTGCACTGGCCTCGCTTCTTCCCCAATATAGGTGGAATGACAGAGTCTGAGTGTAAGAAGACAGAACGGCCAGGTGACACGTCACAGTGGCCCGTGGTCACTGCATTCAGGGTGTCCTCACACACTTGCTGAAGTGACAGGAGCCTGGAGCCTGCCAACACTGACTTTTCACAGCAAAAAAGGATAAATCACACAACCAACGTACTGTAGAAGCTTTCTGTCCATGTGTGTCAAATGTTGGATGTGTCAGAGGCCTTGTTGCGAATTTCTCTGAAGATGAAATGTATTTGTAAAACCACTGGAGTAAAATAGTGACGATCTGGCAATGACAAAAGACTTAACATGATAATGTAATTACAAGGAAATTTGGTTATTTTATAAGCCACATTTTAAGATAACGACTAGAATTATACCAAGACATATCAGATTTTTAGGAATTTTATATAATTTTTAGAATACTGAAAACATGCTTATTTTCATCAAACCAACAAACTTAAATAAGCTTTCATTTACTAAAGATGATATCATGTTAACTTGAAAAACATTTGGGTTAGTTTCCATTACATTTAGAAACAATTTATATAAATGCTTACTTTAAGCCTGCTAATGGAGCTCTTTTAGAAATTACATCATCCAGAGGTAGAAAAATATCACATATATATAACACGTACACATAGACATACATAGATACACAGACAGACACAAGCAGAGACCTTAAATGGTTTTCGTTAAATGTTTCCTATGAATCGGGTACAATACAAAACTCACTAATTTAAAAAAGAATAGTTGGATCCAAACTGTGTTTTTGGCAGTATTAAACAACTCTATTAATTTTTAATTTAAGTTTCCCATTGACTGTTTAAGGGAATAACGTTAAGTTTCCCAGAAAATCTCTTATGATCTCATTAACTCTGAGAGAGGCTCATACTGGGCCCCTCTTTGAATGTCGATTATGGGGGTGTCTGTAAAGCAATAATTTAATAGACTTTTAGGTACCTTTTATAGCTTAATTTTTTATTAGCTTTTTGCAACCAAACTTTCAGTAGGGCTCTTTTGGAATTTTGAAGGCTTTGCTTTTAAGTGCACATCTTAAGCAATCTTATCTAATTAGATCATTCCTTCTAATGGCCAATGTAACACCCTTGAAGCTGGTGGCATTTTGGTAGGACCCTAGCCACAAATGGAGTTCAACCCATATTTCTGTCCAACCATACCTGACTGCAAATTGGGTGCAACCCGCAATTCTGTCTGACCATATTTTGGGGCGCCCAACCTGATGGTTACTAAGCCAAGCTCTCAGGACACAATACAAGCGTAGCAAGATTTTGCTGTTGTTTTAAATATTTACAACTTCTGCAACCTTTAGTTTTCGAGCAGGTGTGCTGGAAGGTGGCATGCTTAACTCTTTAGAGATTAAAGATTGCATTTAATCTGTCTGTTCCACGGTTGTCAAATCTAGTGCACAAAAAGACAAGTTTTGGAAGCTCAAAGGATCCCCAAAGGTGGCCAGTGTAATTTTAAATTATCCCAGGTTATCCTGATCCAAAGATTCAGCCAATTACAGCTATCCCCATTTGGTTAAGTACTTGCAAGTAAAGGCTCCATACATATTGTACACAGAGCCAGCCAGAGTTCCAGTGGGTGGGTGCCCATCTGGCATTGTTGGCTTTGAAAGTGTGGTTTCTCATTTTCTTTTAGTTTCATTTTAATATCAAGTCTGAACAATTTCTAAGGACAGTGTAGCTGGTCAAAACTGTGCTGCTTGTGAGTGTCACTTCCTAAAAGGTGATGAACACTCTCTCACGTGTCTTAGCTTCTCCTGTGGGCAGTCTACAACTACCGTAGGGGTGCAGAGCACTGGATGAACAATCCTTGTGTGCGGGCCCCTCGACAAGACATTAATTATTTAAAGTGAATGATGGTGACTGAGTTCCCTATGGGACTGCCGCTTGTCATGGAGATTGTCCTCAGACACTTACACCAGGTTCTCAGTCACCTGAGAACAACTTGTGGCTGGAAAGAGCAAGTGCCCCTTTTCTTCAGAACAAAACAAATTCAGTCTCTCATTTTGCTGTCAGTTTGTTCAGACTTTATCAACATGTCTCTTTTTCAATTGAAAGCCAAATTAAAGAGGTCAGCTAACCCAGTTCACTCCAAACTTCCCCCTTGGTTCCCCTTACCTAGGAAATGTCTCCCTGTTGGCTCCCCTCACCTAGGAAATGTCCCCCCCAGGTTCCTCTTACCTAGGAAGAGTACCAACACACCCTTAAGATGTTGAAGTCTTCAGACCCAAAACAGCTGGAATAACAAGTCAGGACTGTCAACTTAAATAAGGAGGTCCAGATTTCGGGATCACTCCCCAGACCACCTGAAGAGTGCAGTGAACCCGGGGGGGAGGAGGGCTAGTGGAGCTCAACGGTCCCCTGTGGTACCAGTGTTGGTTGAAAGTAGGCTCCACCTGGTCTCAGGTGGGTGTCTCAGAAGTCCCTTCGTGGTTGCCAGGAAAAGGTGCCGCAAATAATCAATAATCGTTCTGTAGCACAAAGTTTTATTTGAGCCCAATTTCATTTGAGGACTCTAGCCCGGAGCACATCTTTGCAAGGGAAGAAAGCGCTGTGAAGAAGAGTGGTTTTCAGCAGAGTTACATCCCGTTTCCAAAGACAGAGACACACATCAAGCATGACAGGTGCACATTCTCTCAAGTATTCAAGGAGATATTTTGCTATTGATGAGCACATAGCAAGTCACCATGGCCTCGGCGCTGGAGGAAATGAGGCATTCAGTCTTATCTTGAAAGGGTGCTGGCATCAAAGAAAGGGAGGAATGCTTTTTTATCTTCAAAGAGTACATTCTTTACTTTAGGGTAATGATTAAAGTACACAGACAATGCATGTCTGACAAGCCATGAGTCAGGTTTCTTTGCTTCAAATAAATTTCAGGCCAAATCAGGTTCCAACCAGAATGGTTTCCACATATACTTGAAAACATAAAATATCTTATATCGCACCTGATGACATCCCGAGGGAGTAGATGTTAGAATGACCCCCACTGCACAGATGAGGACACTGGGGAGGCCCTGAGAGGCACGTGGTTGTCCAGGGTGACATCACTGGCAAGAAGCAGGAGCGGGACTGCATTCAACACTGTGTCCTCAAAGCTGGGGCCCTGCTTGCGTTCAGACATCCCCAGAGGCTGTGGGGTGGACTCTGTTGGTGTGACTGTGTCTGGACGTGGTGTGGAGATGGAGAGTGAGCAGTCAGCAGCCCCGGGGGCCCTTAGGGAGGTCTTGTGTAAGGAGGGAGCTTAGGTAAGGTGACCCCAGGAAGTACCCTCATGGAGCCCAAGAGTACTCGGAACCCTGGTAACTAGGCACCCACATCCTAGAGACAGCCCCCAAGCCAGCTCACTTGTCTAGCACTTGTCTAGGAGGAGCAACGTGTTTAGTTGCTTCTTCTCGATGGTCAGGGGCCAGAGCCCCAGGAAAGCTCCCAAAGACCACCCGCAATGCAGATGCTGGTTCCTTTCTCATGGCCGACAATTGTGGCCGTTTAACCGGAGGGACAGAAAGGTAACACAGGGAGTCCTAGGGAAGGCCAATCCAGACCAGACCAGCACTGTGGTCCCATCTGGGCATCCCTACATCCCCTCCCCATGTGTGTGTGTGGAAGGGCGGTTTCATGAGGGTGGACCACCGTGAGCAGGAGCAGGTCGCTGAGGTGTTAGAAGCCTGGTGGGCTTCTAACATGACCCTGGTGGGTCATGTTCACAGCCCAGGTCAAGGCCGGCTGGGTGGGATGTGGAGTGCTAGAGTGGCACCCTTCTGCCTGAGGTGTATGTCTTTCATCCGGGGTGGAATTCTGTGGAGACACAGGTATGTGCCTGATCTGGGAGAATTAGGTCCCGAGGACAGAAGCAGCACAAGGACAGCTGGGCAGCTGGCAGGGCTCGGATGCCTCTGGGTCGGCTGCCGGTCACTGCCGTTGCAGAGCTCCATACAGGAGATCAGCGAGGAGCTGGTAGAAGGGGACATCCAATCCCTCACCCCCAGGGGTGAGCAGCTGTGACACAAGACTGCATCAGCAGCTGTGGGGAGAACGTCTGCACTGACTGTTGGACAAGCCTCAGAGCTACCTCAGTACCCATCATCCATCCCGGACAACTATCATTACCACCAACTCCTGCAGGAAACCAGGAGGCAGCTGCGGCCCCAGCGTCCGTGCAGGGAGAGCCATCCCCTGCACAGGCTCCAGCAGGAGACCAGGAGGCAGCTGAGGCCCCAGCCACCGTGCAGGGAGAGCCATCCCCTGCACAGGCTCCAGCAGGAGACCAGGAGGCAGCTGAGGCTCCAGCCACCGTGCAGGGAGAACCATCCCATGCACGGGCTCCGGCAGAAGACCAGGAGGCAACTGAGGCCCCACCATGCAAGCAGGGAGACACATCCCCTGAAGAGGGTCCTGCAGGAGACCAAGAGGCACCTGAAGCCAAACCATCTGGCCTGGGAGAGCTGGCTCTGCAATGTCTCTCATCAGCAGCTCCTGTACCACCCATTCAAACTGCTCCCTCACCAGAAATTTCCTTCCCTACCCTCATTAATGTGTTTGTTTCCTTCTTAGTTGCTCTTTTTGATTTTTCTTTATTGTTTAGTTCTTAATAATTATTTAAATTAAATGTTTCGATTTTTTAAAATTTATGTTTTCTCATTTTAAATTGTACACTTTATGAGCATTAAGGACATTCACATTGCTGTGCATCCATCACCGCTATCTGGGCTCAGACAATTTCACACTCCAAAAGGAAATCCTGTTCTAAAAGCACTCACTCCCCGTTTATTCCTCAGGCCCTGGCCCGCTCTAATCTGTTTTCTGTCACTGTTTTTTGTTAAATCTATTCTGGATGTTTCCTATAAGTGGAATCATGCCATAACTGGCCATTTGTGTCTGCCTTCTTATTTTCACAGGGCCTGATAGGTTTTCCTTTTCTGTTTTTATTTGAAATAGAATTTCTCTAATTTGATAGGAAAATCCCAGGTGGATTCTAGATTTGATGTATCAAATAAAGCCCTTTCGGTAAATATGTGCATAATCTTGGGGTACAGACTGCTGTTCTAAGTGGGACACCAGAGCCAGAAGCCAGGCATGAAACGCCTGTGGCCAAAACAAAAACAAGACAAGGGTAAAAAGCTGGAAAGGCAAACCACAAACCGGAAAGCATTCCTCATAACCCAAGGCCAGGGAAAGGCTACACATCCCTCGCTTCCAAAAAATGCTTGAAATTCAGTATTTTAAAAAGAGATAAAGAGCAAACACACTCAACGCCAATGAGAGGTGATACACAGGGGCAGCATGTGTCAGAGACGCTCGAGCTCCACGAGGGGGACACGCGTACATGGAGACACTGTGGAGAGGGCACTGGGCCCCATCAGATGGGCAGGGTTCCAGTGTGGTGACAACCAGCCCTGGTGACAATGTGAGGAAGCAGAGGCCCCAGCAGACTCCTAGAGACAAGTGTGAAAGGACACTCCTCTCTGGAGACCAGCCTGCAGGACCCATCACAGCCCCCAGGGGCACGCCTGTGTTGGCGGTGCTGATCCCAGGACTTCATCCCACAGAAAGTCTGTACAGTGTGTGCACGTGTGTGCACATGCGTGCGTATGTGTGTGTGCGCTTGTGGGTGTCAGGAACGGAGCATTCCAGGGTGTGTGCTCTTCTAGAGCCTGATTTGTCCAGGCATGGCCACCGCCAGGCAATCCTATTCCACTTGGTATTTTCTCTGTCCTGGCATCAGAATTTATGAAGACCCCCTGCTTGGACCAGGGGCCATTTCCAGTTTTTCACTCTCTGAATCGTGCTGAAGGGAACACCTGCAACCACAAATCTCTGTTTAGGACAGAATCCATGACGTGGAGTTTCTGGGTCAAAATGTATACTCTTTTTAATGAACTGGCCCCAGTTTCCAACACCAGAGGGCTCTTTGTCAGCTTTGAGCCTTCTTTGGGAAAGCAGGGCCACAGAGACCCCGGGGCTGGGACCTCATGGAGTGAGGGAGGACGAGGAGCTGGCAGTGGATGTGATCACGGTACTTGGGAGTGAGCTCTCTGGCAGAAAATGTCCCACCCCTCAGCCCAACACCTGGCCCCACCCATCGTGGTGATGTCATGGGCTAGTCCTCTCGCTGGTGCTAGAGCTGGTGCTGGAGCTTGCTTTAGCTCAAAACATGGCTCTGATTCTAGAACTGGAGCTGAAGCTGGAGCTGGTTCAATCTCAGCAGCTCATGCGAGAGCCTGTGTTAGAGTTGCGCTATCTCTATAGCCGCCAGTATCTCTAGCTCTGGGGAAGGCACTGGAGCTGGAACTACCTCCAGAGATAATCTAGACCTGCTTCTGCAGTTTGATAAAGCTCTTGAGCTGGCTCCAACTCTTGCACTGGAGCTGGTGTAGAGTTATTGCTGTAAGTGGCTCTAACTGTGGTTCTCATTCTAGACCTGGTTCTTGTGGCTCTAGTTGTATAACCAGTCCTAGCTCTAGCTCTGTAGCTGGTGCTAAAACTGGTGGTGGATTGGTTTGTAGCTCTGGCACCGGCTCCACCTCTGGAATTGGTGTTGGGGCAGATTCTGGTACTAGAGCAGCACAGGCTCCGGCTGGGGGGTTGGTGATAGAGATGCCTCCATCTCTGAAATCGGTGGTAGAGCTGGTAGCACAGCATGATCTAGTTCTGATGTTGGTGCTAGAGCTGTTGCCAGAGCTGGTTCTTTCTCTTGAGCTGGCATTGGCTCTAAGTCTGCTACTGGTACCCAAGCCAGCTCTTGCTCCAGCACTTGTGGGAGATCTAGCTCTGCAGCTGGTACTAGATCTGTTGCTGGAGCAGGCTCTGCCTCTGAACTTGGTGCTGACTCTAGCTCTCGAGCTGGTGCCAGAAATGGCTCTAACTCTGGAGCCAGTGTTAGAGCTGATGCTGGAGCTCGCTCTTCCTTGGAACCTGGCACTGACTGTAAACTAGCTTCAACCTGGTTCTCACTCTAAAGTGAGCACTAGAACCATCACTGGGACTGGCACAGGAGTTGGTGATAGAGCTGCCTCTATCTCCAGCGTTGATGCTACAGCTAGTGTTCAAGCCAGCTCTAGCTCATGAGAGAACCCCGGCCCTGACCTGCAACTAGCACTGGAGCTGAAGGTGGAGCTTGCTCTATCTCAGGAGTTTGTGCAACTGTGGGAGCTGAGGTTAGCTCTAGCTATGGAGCTGGCCCCAACTCTGGTGCTAGAGCTGTTGGTAGAGCTGGTGTTGGGGCTAGCTCTGGCTATAGACCTATCACTGGCTCTAGTTCTGGAGCTTGTAATAGAACTGGTTCGTGCAGTGGCTTGGGTGTTGAAGCTGGTCCTGAAAATGGCTCTGAGTCAGGATTCTAGCTAGAGCTGGCTCCAGAGAACACTCAAGCTCTTGAGCTGCTGCTGGAGCTGGTGTTGGACCTGGCCCCAGCTTTTGACCGTTTTCTGGAGTTGGCACTAGCTCTGTGGCTGGTACTACATCTAGCTCTTGGACATGGGCAAGAAATGGCTCGAACTTCAGATTTGGTACTAGAGCTAGTGTGATGTCTGACACTGAAGGCGGTGCTAGCTGTGGAGCTGGTGGTGGAGCTGGCACTAGCTCTGAAGCTTGTTTTAGAGCGGACACTGGTGCTTCGAGAGGACAAATGTTCAGCAACATGACTGCCTTTCCACGTGCCTTTCCAAAAACAGAAAACGCCCCGCTGCCCTCCAGAGAAGCCCCAGCCCAAGGATCCAAGAAGCCTTCCAGGAAGCCTTCCCAGACTGTAGACAGTGTGCATGTATCAAATAAATTTTTTTCTTCTGTTCCTTATCTTCTTATCACAGAACATCATATGTAACTAGATGTATCAATAACAGTTAACTTCACATGATAGTATTTAAGTCATAGGATATCAAGGAAAGGAGTGCACATCACCCAAGAACTTTGTATCCTCCTTGGGGAGAGTATTTGTGTTTTGAGTTGTCCACAGGAGAGGGGTACCATGTTAGAGGGAAGAATGACTTTCTTCCTGTCCTTATTTGGAGATTAAATGCGGCTAAAGGAGATGTGAGTGGGCGCCAAGTTGAGGGAGCGTGGGCTCTGATGGTTAGTCTTGTGTGTCAACCCGACCAGGCCATAGTATGCAGCTGTTTAATCAAACTGGATATTTAATCGTGTCTTGCTGTGAAGGCATTCTGTAGATGTGGTTAACACGTACAATTAGTTGACCTCAAGAAAAAGAGATTACTGTCAATAATTTGGGTGGGCCTCATCAGCTGAGGGCCTTCAGAGCAAACACTGAGGTTTCCCAAAGAAGAAAATCTGCCTCGAGACTCCAGCATCTAGACACCTGCCTGACTTTCTAGTCTGCAAGCCTGGTCTACAGATTTTGGACTTGCCAGCCCTCATGAGCACATGAGCCAATATATTAGAATCAGTCTCTCTCTCTCTACACATACATATACACACATCTGTGTGTGTGTGTGTGTGTGTGTGTGTGTGTGTGTATGTGTGCACGTGCATATGTATCCTGTTGGTTGTTTTCTGGAGAACTCTGACAAACACAATGCTGAAATGCCTTTGTCCTTCCTTTTTCCACTTTAGAATCACTGTTCTTTAAGGGCTTCGGAAACTCAGTGCCATAGGAAGTTTGCAGACGAAGTGTCTGTCCAATCCAGACCTCGTACTGCATGTCGGGCTCTGCCGGCACTGCCTGGTAATTCTGAGAAAGCGTGGCTGACGCTTTCCTGCTGAGGACATGCAAATGACCCCAAAGGCCTCTTACTTGAAACCGGGCAAAATGTGGAACAGAAATCTCACCCTCGTGAGGCCGGCCGACAACAGGGTCAGCACCCAGACTCCTGCAAGAGAAAAGTGATACACGAGGCCTCAGAAAATTAACCAGACACCATATTTTCAGAATGTGGGCTTCCATGCCAGGAAGGTCTGTAGAGAATATGTCATATTTCCTTTAACACATTTCTTGAAGAAGTCAAGTTTTTTGCCTATTTATTGTTACCTTTCAGCACACACACTTGATATATGCTCTTTCCTGCACAATCCTCTCCCTTCATGCTAAATATTTTCACTCTACAGTCAGTAAAGAGAAGAGAACACGACGGAGAACGCAATCCAGAGGGAGCCACCATCCTCGGAATCACCATGAGTATGTGAATATCTGTCGTCACCTGTTTGGAGTGGGCCCACCCCCCAGTTACACAGCAGCCAGGGCAGGGATGACGGGATCAAGAGGTCTAGACTAGTCATTCGACTGGCTTTCAGCAAGTATTTAATATGTGGGTTCTGGTTTGCCTCCAGAGAGGTTCTGTGTGTTTGTGTGAGGGAGAAAGATGGAGGAAGAGGGGAGGGAAGATGATTTCATGGTTTAAAAGCTGCTGCAAAAGCTAATATCCACTAGGTGCAGAAAAACCATATGACAAAATCCAACACCATTTCGTGATAGAAACACTCAAGAAACTAGAAACAGAAGGGAATATCTTGAGCCTCGTCCAGGGCATCTGTGAACAGTCCACAGCTCACCGACGTCATAGTCAGTGGGGAAAGACTGGAAACGCCACCCCTGAGGTCAAGAACAAGATGAGCATTGGCCACTCTTGCCAATTCTATGCTACATTTTGCTGGAAGTTTTAGCCAGGTCAATTAGGCAAGAAAATGAAGTAAAAGGTATCTAGATTGGAGGAGATGAAGTAAAATTATCTCAATTCTCAAATGATGTGACCACATATAGAGGAAATCACAGAGAATACATGGAAAAACTATTGGAACTAAGAAATGAGATTAGCAAAGCTGCTGGATACAAGATTAATTTAAAAAATCCATTGTATAGGAATATAAATTGGTGCAGCCACTATGAGAAAGAATATACAGATTCCTCAAAAAATTAAAAATAGAACTACCATATGATCCAGCAATTCCACTTATGAATATTTATCCAAAGGAAATAAAAACACTAACACAAAAAGATATCTGCACCCCACTGTTCATTGCAGCATTTATTTACAATAGTGAAGACACGGTAAGCAACCTAAGTGTCCTTTGATGGATGAACCGGTAAAGAAATGTGGTGTAAGTATATATATATATAACGGAATCTTATTCAGCCATAAAAAGGAAAGAAATCCTGCCACTTGCAACAACATAGACGGACATTATGCTAAGTGAAATAAGTCAGACAGAGAAAGACAAATACCATATGATCTCACTTAAATGGCGAATCTAAAATTAAAAAAAAAAGCAAAAACTGAGCTAACAGATACAGGGAACAGCTTGGTGGTCGCCAGAGGCAGGGGGTGGGGGTTGGGCAAATGAATGAAGGGGTCAAAAGGTATAAACTTCCACTTAGAAAATAAATGAGTCCTGGAAATGTAACAAAAAACATGGTGACTATAGTTAGCAATAGTGTATTGTACATCTGTTAGATGCTAAGAGAACAGATTTTAAAAGTCCTGATAACAAGAAAAATATCTGTAACTATGTGAGGTGATGGATGTTAACCAGACTTATTGTGTTGATCTTTGGTAATATATACATATATAGAATCATTATGTTATATGCCTGAAACTAATATAATATCATATGTCAAGTTTTAAAATATCAATTTTATTTCTATATACTAGCAAAGGAAAATCTGACAATAAAAGTAAGAAGATATGTTAATTTACAATAGCATCCAAAACAATGAAATAATTAGAAATAAATTTATCATAAGAAGTACAAGAGTTGTACAATGAAAGATACAAAACATTATTGGAAGCAATTAATGAAGACCAAAATAAATGGAAAGACATTTCATCTTCATGTATGCGAAGACTTGATACTATTAAGGTGGCAATACTCCACAAATAGAACTAGAGATTCAGTGGAATTCCAAGCAAACTCCCAGCTGCCTGTTTTTGCAGAAACTGACAAGCCAAGGCTAAAATTCATATGGAAATGCAAGGGAGCCACAAGAGCCAAAACAATCTTGAGAAAGAAGTTCAAAGATGGAGTATTCACACTTCCCAATTTCAAAAATTACTACAAAGCTACCATAATGAATACAGTGTGGTGCTGTCATAAAAAATAGACATACAGACCAATGGAATAGAATTGAGAGTCCAGAAATCAACCTACATATTTACAGTCAATTGATTTTTGATGAGTGAAAAGACAATTCAATGGGGAAAGAACAATGTTGTCCACAAATGTTATTGAAACAACTGGATTTTCACACGCAAAGAAGTTGGACTCCTTGCTTACAGTACTTACAAAAATGAACTCAAAATAGATCCAACAGCTAAATATGAGGCAAAACTATACAACTCTTACAAGAAAACACATGGGAATTGTCTTGACATGAGTACAGCCATGTTTGGCCGCTCCATTGACCTATAGCCACCAGCACACAAAGAAATACAAAGCTGCTTTCTGTGTGGTGGGAACTGGCCTTTCTCCCATGGAGGGAGTTGCAAGTTGTAAGAGTTCAAGGCTCTTGGAGCGTGGTAGCACGGGATGGACTGGCCATCTGTGCCGGGCTAAGATGATAACCAAAGAAAACAATGCACGTACACAACCACTGGGCTGGGACGTTAGCCAAGGGGCTCAGTGCACGTATGCCACTGATAACTGTTTTGGGCATGGGAACACTAGATGCTTGCTCTGTAAACTCTGTAACTGCTTATATAAACTGCAGGAAGCTGAGACCTGGTGAGAGTTCCACCTGTGGAAGGGACACCTTGCCCAGGACGTGTGATCCTTGCACAGCCGCGTCGATTGACAGGGCTCTCCCGGCAGTGGGGCGTGGATGTTGTGAGTAACTGATTTGATATGAAGTAATTGATTTGATATGAAGTAATTGATTTGATATGAAGTAATTGATTTGATGTGTTCTCTTTTCGGTCAACCTGGTGTTTCTCTTTCCGGTTGATTTGTGTCATTTCTCTTCAGCCGATGTGGGTGTTTTCCCTTTCCAATCGAGCTGATGTTTTTTCCCTCTTAATATTTGACCTATTTGATCTGTTTGCAGACTGTCACCTTTACTATCCTCTATATAATAAAATATACCTTCAGTCCATTTGTTTGGAGTGGAAAGTGTCTTTTACATCTCCGATCGAATCCCCGAACCTCTCATAACAGGAATAAAACTTTTATTTTATTTATTTTTTTTTGTGAGGAGGACCAGCCCTGAGCTAACAGCCAATGCCAATCCTCCTCTTTTTTGCTAAGGAAGACTGGCCCTGGGCTAACATCCATTATCTTCCTCTACTTTATGTGGGACGCCGCCACAGCATGGCTTAACAAGCGGTGCGTCGGTGCCCGCCCGGGATCCGAACCAGCGAACCCTGGGCTGCCGCAGCAGAGCACGGGCACTTAACCGCTTGCGCCACTGGGCCGGCCCTAGGAATATAACTTTTGACCTTGAGTTAGGTGATGATTTCTTAGATAGGACATCAAAAACACATGAATAAAAAATAAACAAATTGGACTTCGTCAAAATTAAAAATTTGTGTGTATCAAAAGGCAGTATCAAGAAAGTGAGAAGACAGCCTGCTGAATGGGACACAATACCAGCTCACCATATATATAACAAGCTACTTGCAAATAGAAGATAGAGTGAATGCTTACAACTCAATAATAAAGAAACTAATAACCCAATTTAAAAATGGGGAAAGGAGCTGAGCAGATATTTCTCCAAAGAAGATATACAAATGGCCAATAAAGACATGAAAAACGTTCAACACCATTATCCAGGAAGAAAATGCAATCAAAACCACAATCAATAAGTATCATTTCCCATCCACTAGGATGGTTGTAAATTAAAAATATAGATATTAAGACGTCTTGTCAAGGATAGGTAGAAACTGGGATCCTCATACATTGTTGGCAGGAATAAAGATGGAAAATAGTCTAGCAATTCTTCAAAATTTAGAGAGTTTTCATATGACCCAGCAGTTCCACTCTAGGTGTGTACCCAACAGACATGAAAACATGAAAGCTTGTACGTGAATGTTCATAGCATCATTATTATAATAGCCAAAAGGTGGAGACAACTCCAATGTCCCTCAACCGATGAATGGATCAATAAAATACAGTATATCTATGCAACGGAAAATCATTTGGCACAAAACAGAAAGAATTACCGATACACTACAATCAAGGATGAACCTTGAAAACATGACATATTAAAGGAGCTATCACAAAAGAACACACATTGTACTATTCTGTGTATATAAGAGGTCCAAAATAGACAGATCGAGAGAGAGAAAAAGTAGAGGAGTGGTTGTCTAGGGCTGTGGCGATGGGGGAAGGGGGAGTGACTGCTAATGGGTCCAGGGTTTCATTCTGAGGTGATGAAAATGTTCCACTGTTGTGGTGATGGTTGCCCAACTCTGTGACTCTACTACAAGCCATTGATTTGTACACTTTAAATGGGTGGCTTACACGGCATGTGAGCGATATCTCAATACAGCTGTTTTACGAAAATACAGAGAAAGATAATTTGTTTCAACTTGGAGATGTGTCTTGGTCCCAGGAGCAGCCGGACTAGGCACTTGCTATAACACCAAGACCCAACCCATCCAAACGATATGGGTCACAACCCCACAAAACCCACCTTCACAAAGCCCACCCCCAGGGAAATGGGGAAAGACGTCCTCAGAAGGAATGGATGGAGGGGTTGGCCACTGGAGGAGGGGGTGCAGACTTGGTCCAGCCAGCAGCATGGGCACGAGCAGCCCTAACCCTAACCTTCACACTGATGAAATTTTACCTTGAATTTACGCCTTGATCTTCCCAAGGTGAAGCACGTGCAGCTTAGAGTGTCTCTCTTGGCAGGAGGGTAGCTGGCAGAGGACAGAGAGGAAATTTTATCTTTTGATTTTCAAAGCAGCTATTCCATGTGGGAAATACATCAAAGGGGAGAAAACATGAGTGTACACGGGGATATTTTCACTACAATTCAATTGGACCAAGACACTGAGGTTTGCTTAGACAACTTGCCCAGAATAGGGCTGGAGATGGGATTTTAAAAAATAGGACTTGGAATTAATGAGTAATATTGGGAGTGATTCACTGGGTACGATATTCAGGAACTCATCAAGTTGAACAGAAATCCTCCCAAAAGACCAATGAAAGTGCCCAAGGTCAACGATGAACTCTGGCAATAGGTAAGGAGCAGGACCTGCGCAGGGAGCATGTAAAGGAGAACTTTCCATGACACACAAGGTGTGAAGGAGTCACTGGAATCATGCATCTGCGAGCTGGGCCCCTCTCATTTTTATATTTACTAGCTTATGACTGTTAAGCGGTAACAACACCATTTGTGACCCCTCCTTCATGGCTTCAGGAACATTTGGTAGCTTAAGGCATCACTCTCAGAGCTGCAAGAACTTCTGGAAACCACTTACGACCTCCACACTAGCCCTATTTTACAGATGAGGAAACTGACGCCCAGGGAGGGTTCAAGGACACACTGGGAGTGTCTCTGACTTCTGGTCCAGGGCACTCTCTCATTGGGGAGCCACGAAGAACTCTCCTCTCTATGCCAGAAATGGGCTGATCCTTAAGACATTTTCAAAGAAAGCTGCCTTTTTTTAAATTTTTAAAAATTTTTCCCCCAAAGCCCCAGCAGATAGTTGTATGTCATAGCTGCACATCCCTCTAGTTGCTGTATGTGGGACGCGGCCTCAGCATGGTCCGAGAAGCGGTGCGTCGGGCCGCGCCCGGGATCCGAACCCGAGCCGCCAGTAGCGGAGCGCGCGCACTCAAGCTCTGAGCCACGGGGCCGGCCCTATAGGATCATTTTAGTTCTTTCCCTGACACAGAAACAAAACAGGCTACTGGACAAGAGAAAACTCTAGGGCAAGTTGCCATTTTTAGTTCATCCCCACAGAGATTGGAACAAATTGACTGGAGTCCTGACCCCTCAGTCCACATAGTCGACCCACAATAAATGTATCAGCTCATCATGAATGAACATCAATGAGCCGAAACACGTTTGTCTCCTCGGCCAAGTAGCATCAACCTTCGCGACAGATGTGCTCCTGCCACCAGGTCCCGTCTCTCCCACAGGTGCCCAGACAGCGGGCGGGCACAGTGGGTGGGACGGTGCTGCCTCTGGGGACTGGGACCAGCTCTCTCACCTGCAGGCTGGCGGGGTCAGGGCCCATCTCCCTCACCGAGGCGATGGAGGTCTCCAGCTGTCCCTGCACACACGAACAAGCAGGCCTCCGTGACAAAGGCCCGGGACACAGAGCAAAGGGTTCATCGTCCCCCCGCGTGCAGCCCGGAGGCAGAACCAAAGGCGGGTCTCTCTCGGGCTCGGAGGCCAGTCTCTCCAGGAGCCGCAGCCTCTTCTGAAACCTCTCCCTGGGCGCCGGCTGTACCAAGACGCGGGGCTGGGAGTTCTGGGGAGACAGGAGTCCCCACACGCTGTCCTCCACCCCACAGCGCCCACGACCCGGCCCCACACGGGATCCAGGGCCTCTTCCAACGCCCCACCCGATGTGGGGGAAACAGAGCAGTCAGCGGAGTGGGGGCCCTCGGGACCAGCCCTGTGGCAGCTGTTGGTGTTGTGCGTGCGCGCGGAGGAGCGGGGTCACGTGCATGTGCTGTGGGTGGGCCCCGAGCGCGCGCCCGGCTGGGGACGTGAGGCCCGGCTGCCCCGCGCGGGTCCACCCGCGACCGCCCATTGGAGGAAGGCCCGTGCGCCCCGAGCGCGTCCCTACCGCCCCCACGCCGGGGAGAGCACGAGCCGCGTCCACACTGAGCTGGCTGATGCAGTTCCAAGAGCAGGCTCTCAGGCGACAGTTGGGAAACTGAGGCCAGGAGAGACAGGGACTGGTCCGGGCCCATGAGATGGGCAGAGTCTAGAGGGGAAGAAACAAAGGCTGCTCCTGTTTAGATCACACCTGCTTCTGTGTTTTCATTCACTCACCCATTCACTCATTGTTTCGTTTACTCTCTCATTCCTTCAATCACTCACTCAGTCATTCTCTCATTCATTCCTACACTCATTCATTCAGTCATTACTCATTCATTCACTCATTCGTTCATTCACTGGTTCATTTATTCAATCATTCAGCCAACATCCTCCAGTCCTTGCTGTGTACCAAGCACTGTGACTTCACCAGGGAGCACAACCTGATGTGGTCCCTGCTCACGTGGAGCTCACGTCCACTGTGTGACATAAAAGAGGGCAGTCCCTGGGGGTACCAGGGGTGATGAGCACCAGAAATCCACACCTGAAAATAGAGGCCAGTCATGCAGAGAAAAGTTCAGAGAAAACCCATGCTGGGCACTGCCGTCTTGCATGATCCTTGACCCCATGCCCCAGCAGAAGAGCTGGGGGCCACATTTCCCAACGGCTGAAGGTGAAGGTGGGTGCTAAGGGCAGCCAATGGCTCAGGGAGACCTGAGGATGATGCCCCATGGGGGCTGAGGATCTCTGGGCACTGACTGGGGAGGCAGGTGGCGCAGGAGGGAAATGGGGCTCCTGGGCCAGGCTACCAAAAGGCAGGGTGAGTGGGCACTCAGATCCACCACCTGGACTCCCGTGTGTGTCTTTGCCTCCGTGCCTCCCCCTGGTGAGAAAAGCTCAAACCCTCTACACCACCCTCGCTCCTCCCTGCCCCATCCAGAGTGGTGAGAGCTCCAGGAGAGGAGAGTGAGGGGCAAGGGGAGCCCTGACCACCCCTTTCCCTCCCCCACCAAGTAGAAAAATCTGCTCTGGCTCAACCTTTGGCATTGGTTCCCCTGGTTCCCAAGAAACATCTTTCTCCCTCAGACCTCAGTCCTGACCCAGGAGAGAGATGGACAGTGCCAACTCTGCACCTCCTTCCTCCATGGGCGTCTCCAAAGCCCCCAAGAGGTGTTACCCATGCCACTGTCCTCAGCCCAGGGCACTCATCCAAGATGGAGAGGTGTGCAGAACTAACTCCCAAAGATTCAGAGGGTCCAGAGCCCCCCAAGCACCAGCATTCTCCCCCTCCCACCAACCCCAGGCCACAGACCCCTGGAGGGAAGGGAGGGAGCCAGGTGACTCAGAGCTGCCCACTGTGACCTCCCCCCACCAGTCACCATGGCCTCAGAGACCAGTGTGGTGTCCAGAAGATGATGCACGCTCTGGTGGAGCCTGGCCCTTTTTGGTGACAGAGGAGGCTATGGAGGTCAGGAGAGAAGGCTCTGGGGAGATAGGAAGGGCCAGGCCCCCACCCCATGCCAAGGCACCAGTTGCCTGATCATTGAATATGAACCTGTTCACCCACCACCAACCCCTCCTGGCAGTATTTCCCAGGAAGAGTTTTAGGAGTCTCACAGCTACCCTGGTCCACCTCTCTGAGCTTCTGGATCTGGAGGTGGGGACAACTAGGGCCCTTGCCAACCCCGGCTAAGAGAGGGAACCTTGAGGAGCTCCCATATGATAACAGAACACTCCAGCCCTGGGACTGAGAAATTTTTGATGCCACTCTCTGAGTGAACACTGGGAAGGGTTAGGAAGAAAATACCCCCAATATATGTGTGCCCACTGTAAGCCAGGGCAGGGAGCAGCCAGTCACTGCTGTCACATCCACTGAGAAATGGAGTTGGTGATTGGCTTAGTTAGAAGAGCCTGGGGGAGGATGATGGAGTCTCCCAGCAGTGGAAAGACATGAGCTTTGGCCTTTCAGGTTCCTGGATACCGTGTTGAGGGAGGGGCAGCAGCCCTCCATTCACAGAGACCTCCTGGGAGGGGAGAAACTAGGGTGGTGGACGGTGGTCGGCCCAGCAGAGGGCAGGCTTGGGAAGAGTGGCGGGGCTGTCCTGAGGGGAGTGGAGCCCTGCTGTAGGAGAGACCTTTCCCTACCTCTCAGAGCTCATCTGGCTCTTTTCTTTCTTTCATTTTCAAATTAGAGGCAGCAAAAGGACAAGCTTACCTGTCTCTCATCCCCTTTCCATACTTTCAGCTTTGATGTCCACCCCTCCTATGACGCCTGCTCTCTTGGGAAGGTAAAGGCAGTAGCTGGTGGCTGAGGCAGCTTCTGGCCTTGAGGCAGGCGGCACCAGGAGCGGCTGGATGGGAGGTAGGAGCCTGCGGCCCGGCCCCTGGCGTCTGTGGGCAGCCTGGTGGTGAGGGAGTTTGTGGCTCTTGCTTCAAGGAGGTGGGAGGCTGTGAGAGTCAGGAGTGCAAGGTGGACCTTGCCCTGGGGGCAGGACAGTGTTCTGTACACGGCAAACGTGTGTTCATACACACACATGTAAGTGTGAGCATGTGCTGTGTCATCCACAATAGGGTGTGTGCCAGCAACGTGTGCAGAGCCCAAATCCTAGCTGAGGGACTGGCTCATCCTGTATTTTGAGGCCTCAGTAGCATTCTTACCCAGAGGCCACATGTGGAGTTGATGGGGGTGTGGCAGGCCTTGCATGCAGGACAGCCCCAGCCCACTTGACTGTGTAAATCTGCTCTGTGGAGGGGGCAGAGGTGTCTCCAGCAGGGGCTCTGCTGTGCAGCGCGAGGCCTGGCAGTCCATGCAGCCCAAAGGGGCTAGACCTGCTGAGCCGGCACTTCAGAAGCATCCAGTCCTTGAGGACATTGTTCACAGGGAGAGGTTTTGGGTGCTGGTGCCCCCTCGCCTACTGGGGCTCGTCCCTGATGAGGGTCCAGCAAGTTGGAGAGGGGGCGGAAAGGGGGGATGAAACATAGGCCAAATTCATGTCCCAAGTCACAGGCCAAGCCCAGTGAATTTCCCTGTTCCCTGCCTCAGTTTACCTATTCAGGAAATGTTCTAGAGTACTGGGCAGGGTTGGCTCCAAAGCTGGGGTCAGGCGGTAACAAACAAAATTCCAAGCCAACCTCCTCCTCTATGCAAAGATCATTTCCATTACCCTGAGATGGGGTGAGTGGATGTTGGGGGTACAATGGTATTCTGGGTGGCCTTGCCCTGCCCAGGACCTCGTCTTCGGGGGTCTGGCCCACACCCGGCCTGCCCAAGGTCACCAGCAGTAGCAGTGGCACTTACATCTGTCCCAAGGTCTGGAGAGGGGAGAAGTGGGCAGCCTTACACCCTGGTGGGGACACTCACGATTTCTTTCTTTCTTGAAGAAACACGAGACCCTCAAGATTCATGTACTGTGTGATGGAGAGAAACAAATACCAACTGTTCCTCCAAAAATGCAATGTATTTTGTACTTTGTAAAGTATTAATTAAAACGGAGAAAAATATCATGTTGGCTGAGGGCGTCTGATTTTGTGCTGCTCCAGGGCCACATCTCATCTCTTTCCTTCTCCATTCCATGGTCGGGGAACATGGCCAGGGGCTGAGAGGAAGGCAGAACAACCTCCCCGTCCACACCCAGTGGCTGAGAGAGGACACATCCCCAGAGCGAGAGGGGCTTTATTAGTTACCTGATGCAGAGTAACGAGTTGCCCCAAATGCAATGGATTAAAATGATTGTTTACGTGTCACGGTTTCTGTGGGTTAGGAATTCGGGAGCAGTTTGAGCAGTCCACTCAGGGTCCCTCGGGAGGCTGCAATCATCTGAAGTCCTGGCTGGGAAGGGAGGATCTACTTCCCAGGTGGTTTATTCACAGGGCTGGCAAGTTGGGCTCAGCTGTTTGCAGGGAGCCTGTTCCTCTCCACATGGGTCTCCCCATGGGGCTGATTGAGTGTCCTCACAATACGGTGCCCGGATTCCCCCAGGGCAAGGGATTCAAGGACCAGTGTAGGAACCAAAATGGTTTTTTGGCCCCGAGCCTCAGAATTCACACGCCTCTGCCTCCACCATACTCTGTCACCATATAGCCCCGCTCTGATTTGACACAGGAGGAGAACACACAAGGGTGTGAAACCAAGAGGGCAAGGTCATTGGGGTCATCTTGGAGACCGGCTACTGTGCCCATCATTCCTCCCAAACCTCTGGCAGAGGCAGGCTTGGGGGTGAGGGGGCCTGCGGAGCAGAACAGGGCCTTGCTGGTGCATGGGGAGGATCCGGGGCTGGATTCCGGGCCACAAGGCCTCTGGCACAAGCCTGGAGCCCTGTTGTGGATGTCACACCACCAGGAAGGTCCTTGGTGCTAGAAGCGCAGGAGCTGATGTCTCCTGACAAGATACCCTAGGGGCACGAGGGAGGGCTTTGTGCCCAGCGTCCCTCCCACAAGGGCTCTGGCATTTGGTTCCTGCCCTTTTGACAGGTAGGCATGGGGGATGCCCAGGCAGGACAGAGGTCTTGGACCTTGGACACCCTTCACTGCCCCTCTCTGACGTTTTCCATAGAGGGCCGGTGTGACCAAGGCAGTGCTGAAGACCTGAGCTTGCACTGAACCCCACCAACCTCCATTCCCACCTGTCTCACCCCTGCTCGCAGGAAAAGCTGACCTGGGGATTGAAGGGAGTGACAATGAGGATGAAGTTCACTCACTACCCTGAGCCCAAGAAAGTTCTGGATGCTGTGAATGCTTTCCTTTCTGGGGTCTTCAGACTACGCCCCCCTCATTCCTTCAGAGACCCCATTGGAGCTGGGACATCCACGGGGACTCTTGATTTCCCCCAAAATCTCAAAAGTTACAAAGACCTCCAGGGCCCGATCTCCCTTTCCCACCACTCACTCACAGTCACTGTCACTCGGGCGGTGCTGGACCTTGTGCCAGGTGCTGGGGACCCCGAGGAACAGGCTGTGGCCCCTGGACCTGCGTCTCTCTAGGAGGTGAGAAGACAGGGAAAGGAGCTATTCCAAGGAGTGCAAGGCCAGGCTAGACCACAAGGGTGTGCTGTGCCCAGGGGGAGGGAATGACCACTGTCCAGTAGTAGGGGGCAGACCAAGAAACCAGGACATTAGGGTTGAGCTTGGTAAGATGGGGACCCAGCAGAGGGAGGAGCAAAGGCGGAGAGGGCCAGAGGGAACCTTGGCTGGAATGGACGAGTGCGGCGGGTGAGGGAGGAGTTGATGCGGCAGGTAGGGGATGAGGCTGAAATGGAAGGTGGGTGATCAGGTCCGCCAGGGGCCTCACCCTCCTATAGGCCATGGGGAGCCACTGAGGACTTCCACGCTGGGGACCCAACTTAGCATCTGAGTGGGAGTCTTGGTTATGAAGAGGGCTGATAGGAGCAGGAAAGGGGAACTGCCAGGGTCCTGGCCTCAGTTCTCAGGAGGAGGCCCCTGGCTGGTTCTAGAGTCGTCCCTGTGCAGAGTTGGGGTGGTGGCGGCAGCGGAGTATCAGGGGACCAGCAGATGTCCAGCCAGCCCTCAGAACCATGACTGTGCCTCTCGCCTAACCAGGGCATAATTCCTCCTGGAGCAGCTCTGGCTGCTTGTGGCAGGTTCTCACCACTGCTCACATTCAGACCCCCACGGGGGTTACCCATGCCAGGACTCCACCCCCAAGTGTCTGATTCAGTTTCTCTTGGATAAAATATCGGTGTAAAACGTCCCCCACCCTCTCTCAAAAGGTAATGTAAAGAACTGGGCCACAGAACAGCAGCAACTGTGGTCACATGGCCCCCCGGGTTTATCATGTGATATTCCTCTGGGGGAGCAGGGGGCTCATGATGGTCAAAACGAGCTCTCCAAAGGGAATGTGCGGGATGAGATCGTGGGGGTGGTTGCACCACATAGACAATACGCTAAAACCACTTAATTGTACACTTTAAAATGGTCCTACATCATGTGACTCACATGTCAATGTTTTAAAAATATCGATGTGGTAGAAAAAGCAACAGGAATGGATGCTGGGCGTGAAGGATGGCCAAGAAAGAATGTGAGTTATTCTGACACTCTTGCGGGTTAAAGGAAGTCCCTATCAACATGGTGGAGGCAGCACAGAGAAGGAGGATGAGGACGGATGCAAGAACCGGGAGCTCCCACCTCGCAAATGTTGGTGGGGGAGCATCTCATTTGAGCTGTTTTTCCAGGAGCTCTGGACCTGAGCTGATCCAGCGGGAAGCTGTGCAGCGTCAGCGAGACCCAGGCCCATCTCTCACCCTGATGAGCATGCGGCACCGGGAGGGTCCTGTTGTCCCGGGAGAACCTCGGAGTGCAGGCAGAGCCTCTGAGGATCCTGTAGGGAACAGCCCCGCGTTGTTTTCAGGGCAATTAATACTCGGTGTCTTGGACTCAAGATCACTGAGCGTGTCATGAAATACGTGGTAAAAGTGTCCAAACTTAAAAAATTAAATGAAGGCACCAGTGATCCCACTCCTTAGGTATACACTTGAGAAAACTGAGAACACGTTCACACAGACACTTGTACCGAATTCAACAGTTGGTGGACATTTGGGTGGTTCCGCTTTTTGGTTATTATGAATAATGCCAGAACATCATGTACGAGTTTTACATTGGCCCAGCGTTTTATTTTTTTTGGATCATTCGCATACATCAAAACAATCAATCAGTAACCTCCCAGATGATTCTATCATACAGGCAAGGTTGTGAGGCCCAGGGTGAGGGATTGAATCTGCCCAAAGGAATCCCCTCATGAACATGGCCCCCAGAGCAGGCGGCCTCATCTTGATTTCCTAGTTTGAGGGCAGACTCATTAGAGGCAGCCTGCACCCAGATGCGCCAGCTGGAATGAACGCGTCCTTCTCACCACTGCATCCCCTGCACCTGGCAGCTCCTGGCGTACAGTCAGACAGGAACAGGGACCCTATCAGGCCTTTGCTTCATCTTCAGTGTTCTCCCGCTGTAATGAGGGTGGATGACTTAGCTGTAGAACAGCTTCCGGTCATGAGCCTGAGCCTGTTCAGTTTCCGTCTCTGAGGGTGGACTCACAAGGGCTATTTTTCTGATGGGCACAGATTCCTGTGCTTTTCTCTGGCAATTCAGCTGGCACCACCCTACCAGAGCGACAGCAAGACCAAGTCTCTCCGCTCCTCATGGGCAACCCCCACACCAGCTACATCCCACCTGATTGCCTCCCTAGCAAGACAATGGACTCCTGGTTCGAGGAGGTGACCACACTCTCGGGATTTTTCCTTTTAAACTTGACTGCTCAGCATGCCCTCAGTGTGGCCCCGAGAAAATCACAGCAAGAGGGACTCCAAGCACTGTCTCCAGCTCAAGCTCAATCTGGGCTGTTCCATGAGAAATATCAAGGTTGGTGTGGAAGAAAGGTTGGGTTTCTTGGTCGCCACAGCATGAGCGTCTGAGGGTAGCTGGGTGATGCACCCTGGGAGAGAGAAAGGCAAGTGTGGGCTCCTTGGGGGAGGGGATACATTCCTGGGGCTCAATCCTGGGGCAGGGCAGGCCCCAGGAGAATGGAGACCTCACAGAGCCACCCCAGTGCTGGGGGCCACCCCCAAGGCCATCTGAAGTGGTCTCTGGGAAGGTCAGGCTGCATGGTTAGGCCGAGGCAATGAGCAGCTCCCATGCTGCCCCTGCGGGGAGAACGGCCCTCAGAGTTGTGAGTAACTCTGCTGCTGGTCAGGAGGTGCTGGGACCTGACCAGGGCTGCCCATGAGGAGAGAGAACAGTGTGGATCTTCAGAAACGCAGCCCGAGTGTCTACCCTGTGCCAGGTGCTCAGCGAGATTGTCACCCGCTGTGCCAAGTCAGAGCACTCTTCCTGCCGCGTGGTTCTCAGCGTCTGACTGTGTCACATGAACACAGTGAGTGCACAGTAGGTGTTTCCTGACCTCGTGAAAATGCGAGCCAACTACATATTCAAGAAACAAGCATGATCAGGACAAGACTCTCCTGAGTGAGTCAGGGGTGGACCTGACGAGAATGGCAGGCCAAGTGTTTTGGATTCACTGATGTCAGGGTCTGTGTGCCAGCAAGAGACCCCCGTCCCCGCCAGAAATCATCATGGACTGGCAGCATGTACACCTGGCGGGTGCTCAGGGAACAGAAGACTGAGACCTATGCCCCTGGGAACGGCTATCCACTGAGGGAGATAATGGTGGCCACCGTGTGATGAGAGTCCCTCCACCTTCTCAGGCCACACCTGCCACTCGGGCTGTGCACTGGCCTCCTCTACAGACCCCAATACATGCAGAAGGACAGAGCCTGAGTGTAAGAAGTCAGGACAGCCAGAAGACACGTCGGAGTGGCCCATGGTCACTGCATTCAGGGTGTCCTCACACACTCGCTGAACTGACAGGAGCCCGGAGCCTGCAGACAGACTTTTCGCAGGGAAAAAAAGGATAAATTATAGCAACGAAGCTAATGGTGGAAACAGTTTCTGTGTCTGTGGGCCTGCCGAGGTCACAGGGAACCAACAGAGCCAGCGGCAGAGGGAAGGCCCGATGGAAACAGCCCCTGAAACACCAAAGTGCCTCGAAACACTCTGCAGTGGGTTTTTGAAAGATAAATCCTTATTGTATTTAAATTATACATTTTTTTTTGCATTTTTACAAGTGTTTTTTAAAAATGCTTCTCACAATTTCAAAAGACATTATTAGAATCCAGCCTTCAAAGGAAATACTTAGGCCTGTGCGTGCATACGGTCGCGCGCAGGCACACACACGCTCTCTCCGCAGTCTGTCTCTGGAGGCAACATGAGAACCAGAACCGGTGGTGCCTCTGGGACAAGAGACGGGAGACTTAGTTTTCATAAGACACTTTGTACCAAGTACGTATGTTCCGTGTTCAAAAACATCAATAGCTTTGTTTAGAAGAACTGATTTAGTAAACAGTAATATAAACTACAATTTAAGAAAGAACACTTTAACACTGAAATGAGCCTTTTGGTCTAATTGCATTCTCCCCGGTATGAAAAACATTATTTTTCACTTTGGTGGCTGTGGTAAGGCACTCTAAATATTAAATATCCTGCTTTCTTTTAAATGCATGTAAAACATTCCTCCAAACGGGCCTCTGCAAACAGCTCCTGGCACGCCAGCTTTGTCATTTCAAATCTTTCCCCCTTGGGAGCCCCTCTGGGCCTTGTGGAGCCTGGCCTGTAGCTTCTGCCTCTCTGAGGCCCCGGGGGGCCTCTGTTTCTCTGCTCCACGTGCCCGTGGACAGCCTCTGACAGGGCCTCTTCCAGGGCACAGGGGGACTGGAACCCTTGGTCAGGCTGCCCCCTGCTTGCACAGGCTGCTCACTCACAGCCCCAGGAAGGAGCGCAGCGCCAGGGAGCCTGCAGCCTGAGAAGCCGCTGCTGGGCGCTCGCTCTGGCTCCTCACCACTACGCGCTCTCTCCTGATGCCCTGGCAGAGGGTGCGCTGGGGCAGGAGGAGGCCAGCTGGGACCTGGGAGGGGAAGCAGTGCCCAGGGAACTGGTCCTGGCCCAGCCGCACACTGGACGCTGCTGCCACATCAGGTAGTCTGCTCTGTGGGCACGCACTCACGCCCGTCCAGTCCAGCCTTACGCTCCATGGCAAATACCGGTCTTCCAGGCAACCGATTCCAGGCACCCTCGGATGTTCTTGCCTCACACAAACAGCTCTCCTTTGTCTGCACAGAAAGGAAAAGGGTGGCTTGGCTGGGCTAGGCCAGAGGCAAGTCACCAAGAAGAGGAAGGGTCATGAGAATACGCTTTCTAGAACCAGGTACAAACAGAGCCCAATGTTAAACTTCAATTTCTACCAGGCATTAATGCCTCCTTTTGAAGGGAAAGGTATACTATCCCCAAACCAAAGACATGTGCAAGCCCAGAATGACGGTGTGTCCGTCGCATGGAGAAGAGTACATGCACAGAGCTGTAGGCCCAGGAGGCTCCTGGACACGGCCCACTCTGCTCGCCCCATATGCACGCCCCTCACCCACAGTCATGGCCCACTCTGCTCGTCCCTTATGCACACCCCTCACCCACAGTCACATCCGACCACACCCTGCCCTCCACACGTCCTGAAGTCTGAGCACCCTCCAGTCCTGGTCATGCCCTAATAGAGGGAGACCTCCATCCGTCATCCCTTGTCTGGGTTTCCACATCTCGGGAGCATTTGGTCAAGGGACACAGGGGTGGACTGGGCACCTCTTTGGGCCGGGTCGATGTCTGTGTGCTGGGAGCTGGGACACGACAGTGAGTGAACACGTACGGTTCCTGTCCTCATGGGACAAGAGCTAGTCAAACAGTTAGAAAGAAACAAACGATCAAACCAATATATACGTGTTTACAAACTGTAAAAAGTGCCACGAGGGACAAGAACGGACTAAGTGCTCTAGAGGACAGTCCAGGAGAACAAATCTAGACTGGGCTCGGGAATGCCCACCTCTGGACGGGACCCCAGACCTGGTGGGGCAGCCTCCTGCTACCCAGCCTTCAGACCCCACTTCTGTCCACATCAGCTCTGGGCACTCCTTGGCACAGAGGCCCCATTTTACCACCTCCACCTGAGAAGCAGAAGAAGTAGACAAGACATGGAGAAGCCAGGACTAAAATAATCTGGCTGATTAATAAGGAATCCTTTTGTTCCCATCCATCAGAGCCCCTCTGGTCTGACCACCACCCTGGGGACTCCACCCTCAGATTTTACGTGTTTAATAGAACAATTCAGTCTGGCCCCCAAAAGGTTAGCAGATCTCAGGGGAAACCAACCAAGTCCAACTCCCAGCTGACCACATGCAAACGCTGGGCACAGAAGGAGAAATACCCAAGCTCTGATGCTCCCTCTACTTAGGACAGTCACGGCACCTGGAGGGTGGCTGTGGGGTCTCGGGGGAAATCTAGAAGCGGATTTCATTTCGGTGTGACCCAAAACGTCCACATGGCATGACAGCAAACAGAAAACAGTGTACTCTAGTTGAATATTTTGCACATTTCATATGGATTTCCAAGGATGTGACTCTGCACAGTTTAAGCCATAGATCATTGATACCTCCAGATTGAGTCCATAATGACTCTTAGTTTTTAAATCAAAATAGCTTTAGAAGAGTCTGGCATCCTCAAGACATTAGCATATGGAAGTGCTGACTCCGAGTGACGGTGCTGAGGGACTACCCCGGTCATCACTGTGACCGAGGGTGCTGTGCACACAGTCACCCCCCCACAGTCCACGCCACAGCCCGTGTGTGTTACAGGCCTGAGATCTGAACCTCAGACGACAACTGAAGGGCAGTCAGGACTCTGGGTCGGGGGGGCCTCTGGATAGTCCTCACAGTAGCGTAGGGCCAGAGAACACTAACGAGGATGACCCCACTCTGTCCCGGCCCAGACGCCTAAATAGAAAACAATGACTCACCAGAGATGAGTAATTGAGATTTACAAATTAACATTCTTAGGTGCAAGGAAATAGCGAATTTACGTGAGGATCCCCACAAAATGAAATTAATTTTCTTCAGTCTTACCAGTCAGGTCAACTAAAGAGCAGCAGACTGACCTGACAGTTACTGTGGTGGAACGGGAGAGGCAATCAAGGAAAGCACACATCCGAGGGCGGGAGGCACTTGGGTGTCTGACGGCTTTGTAACTGGGCAAACCTTCAAGAACAGCTCC
>NW_026691167.1:300000-384814 GCF_020826845.1 Diceros bicornis minor
GGCAGGGCTGATCTCGTGGCTATTGTAAAAGGGACATTGCAATCACTTGCAATACATGCTCTTTGATGGTATATAACCGCTCTGTACACCCCACTTCTTCGGTGACCTTCCTTCCTTAGGGAAGGAAGGCCACAGGTCATGGTCCTCAAAAGTTGGCTCATAATAAACTCACCCCAATTTTGATTTATAGATTGATTATGGATTATTTACGTCGACAAGCTGAGGTGTAGGAAGCAGTAAAGGCACAGTGGTACTCGTGTTGCCTGATATAAAATCTTTCCTCCCTCTTTCCCTTCCCAGGATACCCACTCTTCATGGTGGCACCGACTTCCATGGTGTGATCATTCTTCTGATCACTACTTTCATTCCCTCTTACAATTACTCAACAAATATTTAAACACCTACTGTATGCCAGGCTTGGGATACACTAAGGAAAAATTTTTCTACAAAATCTCTGTCTTCACAGAACTTGTTTTTGTTGGCTAAGTGAGATAATGGATAAGTAGGCAGACAAGTGAATTACATAGTCTATCGTGTGATGATCTGTGTCAAGAAGAAGGTAAGCGACAGGCAATGGGGAGAGCTAGAGAGTGAGTGGGTTGCTACTTTAATTAGAGAGCACAGGGAGGCTGGAGCAAGGCCCAGAGGGAAGGGACAGAGCAGGAGGACATGCAGATATCCCAGGGCTGCAGAGATGCTGTGGAGGAATTATGACTCGGATGTTGTTGGGCAGCAAGAAGCCAGTGTGGCTGGAGCACAGTGAGCAAGAGGAGAAAGGCAGAGAAGGTTTGAGATGCCAGAGAGGGTGAGCAGATGAAAGAAGGCCCCTGGGCCCATCAAAATTGTGCTGTAAGTGAAATGAAAACTTTCAATGTCATTTAACTATACGTTATACAATTTAAGTAGTAAATACCTTTTGTTTTTCTATAGTCTTGTTAAGCACATCAACTAAAATGCTGCTAAATTGGGAATGTCTAAATTATCCCCAGGAGTGACTGCTGTATCTTGTCAGGCGTCTGGTCTGCACAGCAGTCGGGGGTGGGAGTGATGTGACAGTCAGGAGAGGAGCTCTAGTCTTCAGGTTGTCACAAACAGTTTGTGTTATGTTTCATCTGTAACATGCGGAGGACGGAAAAGATGAGTGGTTTTCAGACTCCGATCCATGGAGCGCTGGATATTCCTGAAGGCTCTTGGTTTTTGTTTGTTTGTTTGTTTGTTTTTGTGAGGAAGATCGGTCCTGAGCTAACATCTATCACTCCTCCTCTTTTTGCTGAGAAAGACTGGCCCTGGGCTTACATCCATGCACATCTTCCTCCACTTTATATGGGATGTCACCACACCATGGCCTGACAAGCGGTGCGTCGGTGCACGCCCAGGATCCGAACCGGTGAACCCTGGGCCGCTGCAGCAGAGCGCGCGCACTTAACCGCTTGCCCCACCCAGCTGGCCCTGAAGGCTCTTTGTTTTTTTTCTTATGTTTATAAACTTCGATGCAAGCTTCACGTAGAAGAGAGTGTCCCTTAGCTTTAAAAAGATTCCTGGACTTGGTCCTCACTTAGGTTTTCCAGTACGAAGAGTTTGCAGTCTCACAGACTCCCAAAGGACAGACAAAAGGAGCAAGATCCCTTTTTTCCGAGTGTCTCTTGTGACAGTGCTCATTGTCGCTCATTCAAACCAGAAGGTGATTTGTCAATAGTGAGATATAGCATTTGAGACCCCATCCTTCAAGATGGCTGAGTTGTCGTCCATCATTTTACAGACTTATTCTAAGTGAATAATATAAAAAGTGAATGTCTCAGCAGGTACTCTCTGACACAAAATAGAAACTAGGAATTGAGAAAAGTAATTATGATTGATGTCTGTCAATAAGGGCATAGGGCTAGTCTAATTCAAAAGTAATTAAAGGCATGAGTGTTAGTCACTGTACATATTAAATATATTGAAAAGTATTCATGTTCTCATAAAACAGAATTATAACTGGAAGATAAACTGGATGTTTTTGGTACTTATGGTTAAAGATATATTTTATTTAGTTTTGTTTTCCGATTGAGGAAATGAGAAAATTTATTTTTTAATATATTGACTATCTTCTTCCTTTCCAACCTAGAATCTCAATCTGCTATTTTGGAAACTCTGAAAAATATGTTCAGATGCTGTTCAACAGGTAAGAAAATCTTGTTAGGATGTCAAATACTTTTCTCTCTTATTTATCATAAAATTGTGACAGACTCTCATTTATCTTCCTGTCTGCCCATCTGACTAGGCCACCTTGTTTCTCTAAGCCTGCAGGGGAATCCAGTCAGGTGGAAAGGGATGTTTTCTTCCACTTAGACTTTGCAGAGAAAATCAGCCTTGAAGTGGAACTGAGCACATGCTTTTCAGAAGCTGCATCATTCTCTACCCAGCCAGAGCATTGGGCCTGACAACAGCTGGATCCAGTAGAAAACTGGACACTCTAGGAGATGTCATGTGCAGATGTGCCTGGCTGGACTAATAGTCACATGGATATGACTTTTAAAAAAATCTCTCAGAGCTTTTCCAAAATCCAATAATATTCTTAAGTTGCTGTAGTAGATGAAACATTAGTTAGTGTCTTTTTAATTTCAACAGAAGCTTTTTTTTTTGTTACTAAAGAAGCCAAATTTCATGTCTTTTTTCTTGTTACAAAAATGGGCTTACTATTAAAAAAAAGAAAACTTCAAGAAAGGAAACACTCATATGGAATAGAAATTGTGGGTAGCAATTGCTACTTTTTTATATAAAATCATCTGTTTTATTTATTTACACTTTCTATCAACGGCGCTTTTGAAAATAACTTAGTATTAGAAATTACCAGTAAGAAGAGGGTGTGCGCCCTTGAGTGTGGTCCAGTAGAAGTCAGGTGACTCAGACCTGAGTTCTAGGCCCAGGTCTGTTTCTGGTTAGTGTGTGACAACGTACTTAGGCTCTCTGGAACGTAGTATTCCTTTCTGTAAAATTAAAGAATTGATGATTTTTGAGAACTTTCCCAAATATTAAATGACTTCTCTTATAAAAAGTAGAAAGATCCTTCTCAAACTTATAAATTATCAAAAATTTTTTGTGACCTTTCATGTACCAAGAACAACTGATGTCCCTTCAATTATATTGATTGAAAATAAAGATCATAAAAGTATATATTTGGTAATCTAATAAATGAATTAGCATAAAAATGAGCCAGGAAAAATTTTATGATCAATCAAGATATTACATTATGAAAATATTACTGTTTGTTACAGTATATAAAATTATGACTCTAAAATAGTATCTTTTTGCTGTCTGTAAGTTTATATTGTTACTCATATATCACTATTAACCCTATTATGTTTTACAAGAAATAAAATGTCTTGAAAGGAAAAAACAATAAAGCAGCAGCCCTGCATTACACATGAAAGTTGTGCTCCCCCTGGAGGGAAAATGAGGATACAACATTGGTCGAGTACTTCATTTTGTAACCCACTGGTGCCTTTCAAAAATATAGCTATTATTGTCATAGTAAAGATATTCTTAAGAATAGTGCCACAAAACTGGTTTTCCAGCTTCTTTTTGTCAGAGCTGAGACCTACATCAGGCTGGGGCACTTGAAGAGACATGGGGGACTCAGCTGAGGGTGGTTTAATTACTGTAAGATGATTAGCCAATAGCAAATAAGACAGAGAACGATTAAAAAGAGGTAAAGGGAAATAAAGTTGGAAATAATTAAGAAAAATAGTGCCTTCAAAATATCCTCTCATTATTTTTATAGCTTTTTATTTATTTTATTTTATTTTTTTTGAGGCATGACGAGGATAGTACGTTAGATTTTTCTAAACCCTTATCTCCAGGGCATATATTACTGAGTTTTTCATTATAAATGATAATGCCAAAGAAAACCTGGACAAAAGTATTCTGTACTATCCACAAGGACAAAACATGTACAACATTGTTCTATATATTAAGAGTCGAGCTGTAATAGTCAAGATATATACTCATGTGTGTAAAATTATAATGATTTTCTAATTTTCTCGGGCTGTGAACCATGGTAAAATATACAGGAATAAGCAGGAAACCTGAAAAACTAGGTGATTTAAAAAACCTGATGTTACAGCTAGACCATTCATGGGTGAAATCAATTTCAATTTCACACTTCTCCTTTCCTTGTAGCCAGTGAAGTGTCTGGAAGACAGAAAACACATAAAATTAATTGAGAGTTAACAGTATTTGGAGGCAGTTGAGGTTAAGCATTCAACAGTGATGTCCCTTACTTCAGGAGCCATTGAATTTTTGTCATAAGTTTACTTTATACACGGGTTCTCTTCTTAGATTATTTCTGTATGTTTCTTAGAAGAGAAACAGGGAAGGAGAATTAACTATCAATCTACTGTGCGCCAGTTCCTTTACTGTATTCCCTTATGCAATTCTTACAATAATCCTTTAAAGTAACTGTTATAATTCATATTTGATAAAGAAAACCATGTTTACAAAATTGATCAAGGGTAAGAGGGAAGATCTGAACATCAGTCCATTGGGTTCTGCCTCATATTCTCCCAACTGTGATAAAAATGGTGCTTCAACATGGGTTCTCACCATCTGGCTATTTATTACTGGCTCCTGCCAACAGCATTGGATGAGATGAGATGAGAAGTTATTTCCAAAGATATTCTATTATATTTAAACTGTACTATTTATGAGTCAGATGTCAAGACATGTTTTAGAGACATAGAGAGCAACTGATTAGTTCACCCACACATTATTAATGTTTACTATAACTTTCGTGTGCCACATCGTGTCAACTTTACCAACTTTAGTGCTTCACTGTTCTTTTTGAAAAAACTCAGAATGTCACTTTTCGTGTCAAACACCTTGCTGTTTTATTCTTATTCACTAGATGACAGTTCTGTATCTCTGTAAATTACCACTGCAGCAGGAAACGAGAGGTCTTAAGCCAGTTTGCTCTGCACAAATGATGGACATAGGAGGACTTCTGCTCCATCAAGGCTGCCTGTGTCATTCCGTGGCTGTAACGGGGATGTCCAGGACTGCTTAGTCAGAGGCACGAAGCAGAGTCAGAAAGCATCCTCTAAATTCTTCAGATGTGAGTTCAGGCACCTGTCCTCTCACCTGAGCACACTGGAGTTTATTGAATGTGTTCTGACTCTTACTCTCTCCCTGTAGTTAATAAGTCTGGGAGCTCCATAACTCTAGAAAAAACACAGGACTCATAAAGCCTTTTCTCAACTAAACAGAGTTGAGGGCTATGGTGTTGCCCGAGAGTCTCATGCTTAAAGAAATTACAGCTGGTGCTCAGGCGGAAGGCAAGTGTCAGCTACTCCTGGAGGGGTTTTATTGATGCTCCCATGGAATGAGCAAGTTTAAAAGAAAACCACATTGCTTAAACCTCACTAACTGATTGTTTTATTTTCAAGTAATATGCTCTGAAATCTGCTATGTCTAAAAAACCATTTCAGGCCGGCCCCATGGCTTAGTGGTTAAGTGCGTGCGGTCCGCTACTGACGGCCCGGGTTCGGATCCCGGGCGCACACGGATGCACTGCTTCTCCGGCCATGCTGTCGCCACGTCCCACATACAGCAACTAGAAGGATGTGCAAATATGACATACAACTATCTATTGGGGCTTTGAGGAAAAAAAGGAGGAAGATTGGCAATAGATCTTAGCTCAGAGCCAGTCTTCCTCAGCAAAAAGAGGAGGATTAGCACAGATGTTAGCTCAGGGCTGATCTTCCTGACACACACACACACACAAAAAAATTCAGTCTTTTTTCTTTGCTGTCTGTTTATTATCATTTTTACGAATGCTTTGATTTCACCATCTTCTTGGCACCACAACAGTAGCCATTGAGATGTTATTATAGATTCAGTTTTGAAATTTTATCATCTTATCTCTATTTCCTCTGCCATTTCTTAGTTTTAGTTCTTACTGCATCTTATGCTTGAAAATATTTGAAGCTTATAGTGTTTCTTATTTTCTCAACTTTTTATTATCTAAGGGCCCTCAACTATCACTTTTTTAAAAAAGGAAGTGAAATACATAACAGAACAATACACTGTAATAAATTGACCAATTATAAAATTAAGTTCAACCTGAAATCTCTCCCCACTTAACAGAGACCATCTTTCATAATTCACCATACTTTAGTTTGGGCAGGGTCAGTTTATCAATGATTTTTGGATGTTTTAAACCACACGAGATGAATACAATATGGTAAAATTGTTAATCTTGCAGAAGTTGTAGAATTTCCTGATGGTTAGAGAAGTTGATGGTGGAGAACCTGAATCATATGAAAAGTAGTTGATTAATTAACACCTGACAGAGTTTGTTAATTTGTTAAAGATGATGATAAGATATACATGCTGAAAAGATAACTTTGCATATCAGAGTATTGTGAGAGGCCACTGGGAAAATTCATAATGTTTTCAAATACTACAAAAAATGGCCATTTTTTCATAAAAAATGTCATACATGATGGCATCAAATACTTATGTCAGAAAATTTACAATGAAGAAAATTAACACTTGAGTCATTTTAATTCTAATAATTTGTTCATGCTTACTATTAGGTTACAAACAATTTTTAGAAATAAAGTGATAAATGATGTACTTGCTTAATTTTTAATTTTTTTAGGAAAAGACTTTTTCACATTTTAAAAAATATTTATTTGTATTTATTTTATGCTGAATTTATTCCTAGGCTCAAAGACTTTTTTTTAATTAACTAACACCAATTCTTTTCAAACTCTTTCAAAAAGTTGAAGAGGAGAGAATACTTCTAAAGTCATCCTATGGGGTTAATACTACACTGATATCAAAGCCAAAGACACTAAGAGAAAAGAAAACTATAGGTCAATATCTTTCATGAATATTGATACAAAAATTCTCAATAAAATAGTAACAAAGCAAATTCAGCAGCATATTGAAAGGATTATACATCATTTTTAAGTGGGATTTATTCCTGGAATACAAGGATGTTTCAATATATGAAAATGAATCAATGTAATTAACCACATTAACAGAATGAAGGAAAAAAAGTGATCACCTCAATGGATGCAGAAAAGGCGTTTGACAAAACTAAACATGCTTTCATGTTAAAAACACTAAAAAACCCTCAGAGTAAAAGGAAGCTACTTCAACATAATAAAAGCCATATACAGAAATCCACAGAGAACATCGAATTCAAGGGTGAAAGACTGAAATGTTTTTATCTAAGATCAGGAGAAAGGCAAGAAGGCCCACTTTCACCCTTCTATTCAACATGGTATTAGAAGTTCTAGCCAAAGCAATTAGATAAGAAAAAGAAAGAAATAGCATTCAAATTGGAAAGGAAGAAGTGATATTATATTTGTTTACACATAATATCTTATATGTTGAAACCCCTAAAAATTTCACAAAAAATTTTAGAACTAATAAATTATGCAGAGTAGTGGGACAGAAAATTAACTTGCAAAAATTAGTTGTTCTTCTATACATTAATAACAAGTAATCTGAAAAAGAAATTTAAAAACTTTACATTTTTATTTACAATAGCATCAAAAAGAGTAAAATACTTAAGAATCAACTTACTCATGGAGGTAAAAATCCCAATGATTTTTTTTGCAAAAATAGAAAAATCTATCCTAAAATTCATATGGACTCTCAAGGGACCCTGAATAGCCATAACAATCTAGAAAAAGAACAAAGTTAGAGAACACACACTTCCTGATTTCAAAACTTACTACAAAGTAATCAAAACAGTGCAGTACTGGCATAAATACACACAATATACTAATGAAATATTAGAGAGAGCCCTGAAATAAACCTTTGCATATATGGTCAAATGATTTTTGACAAGGGTGCAAAGATCATTCACTGGAGAAAGGATAAGTTTTTCAACAAATGGTGCTGGAAAACTGGATACCCACATGCAATAGAATGATGTTGGACACTTACCTTACACCATATACAAAAATTAACTCAAAATGGATCCAAGATATAAATGTTGGAGTTGAAGATATAAAATCCTTAGAAGAAAACACAGGGTAAAAGCTGCATGTCATTGGGTCCAAATGCCATTGCCAACAATGATTTCTTTACTATGACACCAAAGACATAAGCAACAAAAAAAATAACAAATTGCACTTCATCAAAATGAAACGTTTTCTGTATCACGAGATACTAGTAACAGAGTAAAAAGGTAATGCACAGAATGGTTGAAAAGATTTGCAAATCACATATCTGATAAGGGATTAATATCTAGCATATATAAAGAACTCCTACAACTCAACAATAAAAAAACAACCCAATTTAAAAATGCACAAAGGACTTGAATAGACATTTCTCCAAACAAGATATAAAATGGCCAGTAAACACATGAAAAGTTGTTCAACATCACTAAGTATCAGGAAAATGAAAAATAAAACCACAATGAGATACATGTTCACACCCATTAGCATAGTTACTATCACAAAATCAGAAAATAACAAGTGTTGGCAAGGATGTTGAGAAATTAGACCACTTGTGCAATGAAGGTGAGAACGTAAAACTGGAAAACAGTATGGCAGTTCCTTCAAAAATTAAAAATAGAATTCACCCTATGACCTAGCAATTCCACTTATGGGTTCTGAAATAATAGAAAATATATTTATCAGTCTCTGCCTCCAGTTCCTGGCACAGAGCTCCTAAAACTTTGTAATTTCCTAAATGATAAGAACACTAGGAGCAACTCTTATTCTAATATTTGTCTTTGACACCATTCCTGACACAGAGACCCTAAAACCCTTGTAATTTCCTTTTTTTTTTTTAGGAAAATCAGCCCTGAGCTTACATCTGTGATAATCCTCCTCTTTTTGCTGAGGAAGACCGGCTCTGAGCTAACATCTATTGCCAATCTTCCTCCTTTATTCTCCCCAAAGCCACAGTAGATAGTTGTATGTCATTCTTGCATATCCTTCTAGTTGCTGTATGTGAGATATGGCCTAAGCATGGCTGGAGAAATGGTGCATCGGTGCGCGCCCGGGATCTGAACCTGGGCCGCCAGTAGTGGAACGTGTGCACTTAACTGCTAAGCCACGGGGCCTACCTCCTTGTAATTTCCTAATTGATAAGAACACTAGGAGAAGCTTTTGTTCTATTGAGGCAACTCTGGGTGGGCTTCTGGATGGCTCCTTGATGGGGGCTGGTCACCAGGAAGACCAAGCCCTGATTAGAAGGTTCGAAATTTTGGCCCTACCCCTTATCTTGCAGAGAGGGGAGGGGGGCTGGAAACTGAGTTAATAATTAATCATGCTTATGTGACAGAGACTCCATTAAAATCACAATAGAAGGAGGTTCAGAGAGCTTCCAGGTTGGCAATGACAAGGAGTGCTTGGAGAGTGGTGCACTTGGATATGGCATGAAAACTTTGTGCCCCTTCTCACATACCTTTCCCTATGCACCACTTCCATCGGCTGTTCTTGAGTCATATCCTCTTATAATAAACTGGTGATCTAGTAAATGTTTCTCTGAGTTTTGTGAGCCACTCTAGTAAATTAATCACACCCAATGAGGAGGTTGTGGGAACCTCTGGTTTATAGCCAGTCAGTCAGAAGTACAGGTAACAGCCTGGGCTTGTAACCGGCATCTGAAGTTGAGGTGAGGTAGGGTGGGTGTGCAGTCTTATAGGACTAAGCCCTCAACCTGTGGAATCTGATGTATCTCTGGGTTGACAGTATCAAATTGAGTTGAATTATCTGACGACTAGCTGGCATTCCAAGAATTGCTTGTTGGAGGTGTGGGGAACCCTCCCACGTGTGAAAAAATGAATCTCAGAACACCATTTATGAGCATACACCCAAAATGATTGAATGCAGAGGTATAAAGACATAAATGTACACCCATGTTCTTAACAGCATTATTCAAAATAGCCAGAAGCTGGAAGCAAACCAGGTGTCCATCAACAGATGAAATGACAAAAAACATGTGGTGTATACACACAGTGAAATATCATTCACCCTTAAAAAGGAAGAAATCCTGACACATGTTATGACAAGGAAGAACCTTGAGGACTTTATGCTAAGTGAAATAAAGCCATCCACAAAAGGAAAAATACTGTATGATTCCACTCATATAAGGTACTTAGAGAACTTAAATTCATAGGAATAGAAAGGAGAATGGTGTTTCCCAAAGGCAAGAGGAAGGGATAACAGGGAGTTGTTGCTTAATGAGCACAGAGTTTCAGTGCAAGGTGAAAATAGTTCTGTGGATCGTTCGAGGTTATGGCTACACAATAATGTGAATGTACTGCATGTCACTGAACTGTACACTTAAAATTGGTTAAAATGGTCAATTTTAGGTTATGTATATTTTATGACCATTTAAAAAAATTAATTATTTTCAACAAATGAACAAACACTAGCTACATGCAATAGATGAATATCACAACCAAAATGCTGCATAAAAGAAATTATATTCAAAAGGCTATAGATTTTTTAATTCCATATATATAAAATCTAAAAAAGAAACAAAACCGAGGTCTGGCTTCCAGTAATGGTGGAGTGGCTTGTTGAACTAACACTCTCACAGATAACAATGATAAAATCTGCATAAAATATTATATGTATTTATATAGAATCATGTATTTATATGTAATACACATATAATAAATGCATATATGTGTGTATGTATAAATGTCTTCCGAAAGCAAGCAGAACTGAGAGGGAGCCTTCCCTTAAATGATGGGAATTGCACCAGGAGATATTTGCAAGCTTGAGTCTTTTGCCTCAAAGCATTCCAAAATCTGTACATGGCCGAGACAGGGGAAAAACTACAGTCTTACTTGTAAAGTTAGAGGATGTATTTTGGGGCTGACAGAGTAGCTGGAAAGTTAAGGGAGAAATTCTGGAAGGGAGGGAGACACACAGAGGAAAATCTCAAAATATGTACGTAAGTCTCCCCCCCCCACACACACCAAATTGGCAGATCTTTGAACAACACACATGCAGGGTAGACACCAGAGGGCTTAGTGTAAAAACAGCAATTGGTAGATGAAAAAACTGAATGAGGATTTCAGCTATGCTCACGGTAAAGGAGAGAAGATTGGAGTTTCAGTCCAGCCAAGTTAACTCCCTGCTAGAAAAATAACAACACTCTTCAAAGGAATACAATAGAATCCAGAGTCTCTATAACTATCATTCATGGTTTCCAGTACACAGTTTAATTTTTTTTTTATTTATTTTTCCCCCAAAGCCCCAGTAGATAGTTGTGTGTTATAGCTGCACATCCTTCTAGTTGCTGTATGTGGGACGTGGCCTCAGCATGGCCGGAGAAGCAGTGACTCGGTGCGCGCCCGGGATCTGAACCCAGGCCGCCAGTAGCAGAGCGTGCACACTTAACTGCTAAGCCATGGGGCCGGCCCTCCTGTACACAGTTTAAAAAATCATGAGATTTGAAGAGATGGGAAAATGTAATCCATATATGACCAAAAGCAGGGAGGAGAAACTCTCCCCAAGGTGTTGCAATTAACTGACAAGGATAAGACAGCAGCTATTATAAAGAGGATCAAGGTGGTATGAAAAATATTCTCATAATGAATGAACATATCTGGAAACTCAGCAGAGAAGTGGAAATTACAAAAAAGAACCAAATAGGAAGATTAAATAAAAAAAATACTTTTGAGTTTACATGTACATTAGAAACAGTAGAAGAGGGCCGGCCTTGGGGTTTAGCAGTTAAGTGTGCGGGCTCCACTGCTGGCGGCCCCGGGTTCAGATCTTGGGCTCGCACGGATGCACTGCTTCTCTGGCCATACTGAGGCTGCATTCCACATACAGCAACTAGAAGGATGTGCAGCTATGACATAGAACTATCTACTGGGGCTTTGGGGCAAAAAATAAATAAGTAAATAAAATTAAAATTAAAAAGGAACAGTAGAAGAAACATGATGATAGAGCAATAGAAATTATCCAGTCTGAACAAAAGAATGTAAAAATTTTGAAGAAAAATGAAGAAAGCCTTACCTGTGAGATGATTGAGTCCCCAGCAGAGAGGGGAGAGACAGAAAAATTAAATGAGGCAGAAAGACAAATCAATAAGTAATAGCATAAAACTTCCAAAATTTGGTGGAAAATCTAAAATTTTAGATCCAAGGAAGTCAGCAAACCCAGAAAATAAAATACAAAATAAAACCATACCTGGGCACATGATAGTCAAGCTGCTAAAATCCAAAGATAAAAACAAAATCTTGAAAGCAGTCAGGGAAATACATATATACAGGGGAAGACATTACATACAGGGAGAAATAATGTCATTGATGGATGATATATTATCAAAAACAAAAGAGACAAATCAACAACAAAATGACATCTTTCAAGTGCAGAAACAAAACCCAAAAGTCAACACGAGATTCTATATTTAGCAGATCTCACTTTCAAAAAGGAGGCAGAAGCCACAATAATATTCCGCACACCCATTAGGTGGCTGAAATAAAAAATAAAATTGCAAATATCAAGTCCTGGTGAGGACAAGGAGCAACTAGAACTGGGAATGCAACATGATAGTTGCATTCGGATAATGGTTTAGCAGGTTCTTATAAAGTTAAACATACACTTATTATATGACTCAGATATCCCACTCCTAGGGATTTACTCAAGCAAATTGAAAACTAATGTTTAAACAAAATCTTTGGGTGAATATTCATAACCATGTTATTCATAATTGCCACAAGCTGAAAATAAACTAAATGTCCTTCATCAGGTGAATGGAGAAAGAAATTGTGGTGAATTGTGACATTAGAATACTACTTGGCAATAAAAAGGATAAACTCTTGATTCACACAACAACATGGATGAATCTTGGCTGCATTTCTCTAAGTGAAGGAAGCCCGATTCAAAAGGCTGTACAGTATGTGGTTTCATTTGTATGACTTTCTAGAAAAGTCAGCATTACAGAGATGAAAAATGATCAGTGGTTGCCAAGGGATGGAATGGGGGAAGGGGTTGATTACACAGGGACAGTATGAGAGAATTTTGGGGAGTGAAAAAAACAGCTCTGTATGCTACTGTGGAGGTGGATACATGACCATAAAGTTGTCAAAACCCACAGAACTGTACACTACAAAGAGTGAATTTTACTCTGCAAATTTTAAAAATCAATCAGGATGCTGGGGAACTCAGATGAAATGCAGTGACAAATGAATCTCACTGTATTACAAGCATGTGACATAGCCACACATAATGGGTGGGGATGAAAGGTCCTGACCTAAGTTACAGTGGAAGACAGTGTTTTGATGGGATACTGTAAAACTAAAGTAATGTACACAAACACTCTACTCTAGGTGGTAAGTTTGTTTTTCATAAGGGTATGGATTAGCAATTCTGAAACTAGTTGACACATTAGGAAATATATTGTAGCTAACTGAAGTTAAATTTCTCACTGTTGGTCAAAGAAGTTAAAAATAAACAAAAGGAGAATGCTAGAATAAACTCTGTGGTGCTGGATAGGAGTTGGAAGTATCAGTATGAATCCATGTCACTTCTAATATATCTATCCAGATAGATGGATAGATTGATAGATGAATAGATAGATGTGTATACCTGTGTTTATATTCCTACATACATTTCCAGGCTCTGCTGAGAGGGTCCAGAAGCACTGACACCCTAGTATCAATGAGCACACTTAGCTCCCAGATCTTGGTTTCCAAATATCATTCTCCAATAAAAAGAACCAGGTTTTCTTGGAGAAATGGCTAATTCTAGGGTGGAGATGGAAAATACAATATGAACCTGGACCATCTTGTAGTGTCAGAAGTAGGAAAGTGCTTTAAATAAAACACAGCAAATGATGAGATGTGTCAAAAGGAATCAATCTGAAAGACTTCTCAATGGCTCAAGCTGGAAAACTGTGAGCAACATAATAAATAATGGTAGCATTGGATTATTATACAGAGAATAAAATAAATATCCATGAGTCTATACTGACATAAAATAGATTAAATAAGAAAGGAAGAAAGAAAGAGGAATAAAAAAGAATAAGAGAAAGAAAGGAAGAAGGACGGGAGAAGGAGGGAGGGAATCTTCCTCACAGAATTCCAAATAATAAATGTGGCTGGATAGCATGAAATAGAGAATCGCCACTAGAACACCACAGTAGTAATTATTGTGGGTAAGGCTGACTGATGAATGCAAAAACTGTGGGTGAAATTAAAAAAAAAGAATACATTTGCAGAGCCTCAAATCATCTGCCTCAAAATATATAACTTTTTTATGTTAATTACTTTAAAAGACCTATGACTATTGAAAGCAAAAATTATAACACTGTATTGTGGGATTTATAACATGAGAAGATGTAAAATTTATGATAACAATAGCACAAAGGACAGACAGAGGTAAATGGAACTGTTCTGTAGCAAGTCTTCCATATTTTACATTGATTAAACTGGTGCACTATTAAGTCTAGGTAGGCTGTGATATGTTAAAGATGCATATTGTAATCTGGACCAACCACTAAAAAATGCAAAGGTGTGTCACTTAAATGCTAATAAAGGAATTAAACAGCATCCCAAAAAACGTTTGTACAAGACTGTTCACAGGAGATGACCTGCACGTCCCCAGGACGAAGAAGAGCCCACTGCGACGCATCCACAGAGCAGAACGCCCTCAGCTGTGCCGAGGAGCAAACGCTGACACACACATGCTGGGAGAGACTCATCAACCTCGTGCCGAGGGAAGCAAGCTGGACAGAAAACAATACACGTGTGATGATTTCAGCCAAGATGAACCTATGCTGAAAAAACCAGAACAGTGGTTGCCTCGGGGGAAGGAAGAAATTGCCCAGGAAGGAACAGGAAGGGGTTTTCTGGGGGTGATGGAAATATCCTGTTCTTAAAGGGGTGAAGGTTATATGGGCATGTTTATTTGCCAAAAATGTAAGGTTGAGATTTGTGCCTTTCAGTGTGCGTACTTCTTACCCCCCCCACACACAAAGGACTAAAAGAATAATAAAGTGATGTGGGAATGGGATGGAGTGTGGAAGAAACAAAAATGGCAGATGATTAGTAGTTGTTGAAGCTGGGTGACGAGCCTACTATGCTGTTTTGTTTATTTTGTATATTGTTTAAATTGTTCTGTAATAAAACACTTGTATAAGAAGACAAACTCGATATATAGTGTTCGCTGGTAAGGTGTCAGCTACCTTTGGGGAGGAAGGAGGGAGAAAGGGATTGTCGGGGCCTGAGTGAAGCTGGTGCTAGTTCTTGGTCACACAAGTGTGTTCACTTTGTAATAATTCTTTGAGGTTTACATGGATGACTTCTGCGTATATTTCTATACGCATGTTATACATCAATAAACATTTTAAATCCAGCATATTTGCAAAAAGATCCTAACTCAATATCTCAGAATAACAGCAGTGTTTTGTTTTAAAGTGGAACACGTTCACTCATGATATCATCAGATGGATTTTAATACTCCCAAGTATCTAGTAATGCCCTCACCCTTGAGTGGCCCCCCTGGGTGGTTCCATTTTTGCCTCAATTTGGCAAGTGGCATGGCTTTGAGTTTTTATGATGGGTATGGGCCCTTAAGGTGGGTGGGTTCCAAGGGGAGGATCTCTGCAGCGACCCTGATCACGAGGTCCAGAGGGAGGAACATGGCAGGCTGGATGGATGGAGGGGATGGTAGGACAGATGGCCTTGAAAAGGCAAATTCCAGGATCCCATGCACCTGGTATTTCTATTTTAGATATTGAATTTACATTTCAAATACTGGCCAGGGAGCTTCCACCAGGGCTGCAAGCAACCTCAGCAATAGCCAGGCTGGTGAGCCCCACCCCTACCTGAGTACTGGCCCCAAAGGATGCAGCCCAACCACACTGCACAACTCTGGGGGATTGGCAAGGCATGGAGAGATGACATTGTATAGAGAAGAGGCGGAGTAGAAGGTGGGGTGTAGAAGCAGAGGGGCGTGGGCCAGGGGTGGAGGGACAGGTGGGAGTGGGGTCCCCTAGCTGTGTATGCTTGGTGCTTTTGTCTCTTAACCATTCCCTGCTGGGAGCTTGCAGGACAGCAGGACTACAACTCCCAAGATGCTCTGGGCACGGGGCGGTGTCTAGCCCTGGGGGGAGGAGCAGGGCTGTGAAGGCTTGCCTCAGGGCAAAACCGCCGTTGACTCAGGACTCTGGTCCTGCACCCGCTCCAACTGGACTGAGTCCCGGAGGGATGTGACGGGACGAGAGGGACCAGGGAGTTAGGAGGGTGTGGCAGCTGCATGGGCAGCTGCGGGCCTGCAGCGTGCAACTGCTTTTGTCCAAAATTGAAGCTGAACTCATGCCTCTTCCCCACCGCCTCCCTCCGTTGCTTGATTCCTCCTCCCCCCTGTGTGCCTGTGGGTCTTTCCACAGCCTCCTACCTAGTCCAAGGCCAGGTGCTTCTCTAAAGTGCTTATGGGAACTGGTTTGACATCCCAGAAACTTTCCACTTTGCCTGCTGCCCTCTGCCTTCTCCAGCCAAAGTGCCATCATTTCATCAGCTTTTGGGAGACATTCGCCCTTGTGGCCCCTCTTGCAAGCCCAACTGAAGAGTTTGCAGGGTGGTAACATTGGCTGTTGCTTGCCTTTTTCGCAGATGTGTAAGTTGAGGCATGTGTGAGGTTACTCACTGGTTTCCCCACAATCCACTAAGAGCAGAGGAGAACAAATCAATTCCCAGGCAAGTATCTAGTAGGCCGTTTTCACCAACCCATTCCAGTGCAGAGGCCTCCAAAACAGCATCCTTAAGATGAGAATAGCTTAAGTATTTTGCCCTTTAGATTGATCACCTAATCTCAGCTCAGGCCTGAGTGGCCAGTCTCTCAGGGACATGGGTGGTGATTCTGATCCCTCAGGAAGAGACCAGTGGTCCAGCTTTGCGAGAGGGATATTCGTGGTAGACAGCACCTGGGCAGCATTTGAAACCCGTCAGCTTTAACATCTCTGTTTTGGTTTCAGGCAAGTTTCCCAGATAAACACACCTTGGGATAGTCAGATGTACCGTATTCTTTAAAAATTGATTACATCAGTGAAAAGAACAGAACATAAAATATCCCGCTCATTTGCAAAAGATAAAATGCAAGCAAGACTTTCTTGTTAATTTTTTTCTGCTCATTCTCTTGGCTGTACTGTACGCTTGAATGCAGAAACAAAAAACTTGAATTGCCGTATTCTCTTTTCCTGAGATTAGTAAATTAACTTAAAAGTCTTATTGAAACCTGTGGAGGAATGATTAGCAGTTTTTCTGATTTATGTCATCCTTAAAAGTCTGGGCGTTGATTTAAATGAAAACAAGTCCTTGTTTATATCAAACACCCCAATAGGTTACATTTCCGATTCCTGAATGTGTAATATTATCAAAACAACTGGAAAACCTGGTCATCGAAACTAGACCCTGTCACTTTGTCAAGAATTTGCCTCTTTATGAATTAATGACACATGAATTCTTCAACATTTTTGTAAAGAAAGGATGAGAATCTCTGCAGTGTCTCTGAATGTGGCAAGACAGGGAATTCTCGTTAGACCGCAACCTCGGGTTCTTCTCTCGTGTTCAACAGGCCCGGGTGGTAGTCCGTGTGGTCAGGTGCAGCACCGCTCCCCAGCCCCCAGTGTTCCATCCTACTCTGGCCTGTGACCTCTTCAGGGGGTTCTGATGACACTCGTCCACAAGTGTTGGAAGGAGACATTGTAACGTGAGGATATTCCTCATCTTGAAACAAGAATTAATTGAGAGGAAAGTCTCTGGGTCTGTGTGCTCCGATGCACTGCTGTTGGGGTGTGGCTGCAGTGACCACTGTGCTCCCAGCAGTCCCCACAATGGCTGCCTCATACATTTGATCTTCTGGTGCAACCACAGCAGCTGTTGACAGAGCTGGGCGCTCACCATGGTTAAGTGTCTTCCATCAATTTTGTGGCTCTGACCCTCCTCTGATCAGCCCCTTCTCATTCCTAACTGCTGCATTGATTGCTTTGTAGTTGTTTCCTAGGAGCCACTGTGTGTAACTGGATTTCACAGTGTCTTTAGGGACCCACCTTCACTACACGAGTCACTGTACAACAGCCACTTATCCTGGTGTAGCCCATGTTCGTCCTCTAAAGTGGAGCTGTGAAGAACCCTGCTTACTCGGAGCTCCTCTCATTCTCATGCTGCTGGGGCTGCTTATGAAGCTGGGCATCTCGTCTTTGGTCTCATCACATTATTCTTTTCATCGATTATTCTGAAGTCGGATACGACTTTGTTAATAATGTGACACTGGCTGTCACAGGCACTTCTATGTATCTTCCTCAACAGCTCTGTGAAGTATGCCTGTGATCCCCATTTTACAGGGGGGACACTGAGGCTCAGAGAGGTCGAGTAGCTTCCTTCACACAGTTTCTTGGTGCATTTTGAGTCTCCACCTGGAACTCCGCCTCTCAGGTGTGTGCACTTAGCTGGTGTTCCACTTTGTCTCTCTCTGCCAGCCTCACCAAAGGCACACGGCCCATCCTGAGTCCATTGTCTGCTAGTTGGCAGTCACCCTGCACAAACAGGCCCTGGGTGGGGAGTGGACTAGCAGGGCGTGGTCGTCCGGCCTACCCTGGGCAGATTCTAGGTTTATTGCAAGAGCTGGAGTAGTGGAAGATACTGACCGTCACTCACCTGCAAGGTTTCTTATGTAGAAATACTCCACTGACTTTTTACAGGTGTCATGTCTTTTTGTCTTCATTGCTCCTCTGGGCTTTCTCCTACAGTCCGTGTTGTGCAGTAGCATACAGTACAGAGACTGGTGAACATAATATTGTTGCCCTGCACCAAACGGTCACATCATTCATTTTTCTAATTATGAAAGAATTACATACTTCGTAAAAAAAGGCAAATTACACAGATCTATGTAGAGTAAAGTGAAACCTTCCCCTTCCATCCCCTTCCCTGCACACTCACTCCCCTACTCAGAAGGAACTATTGTTAAGAGGTGGCAGCTTATTCTTCTGGACATTTCCTATGAATTTATAAATACACATAAAGATTTTTTTAACATAAATAAATTACATAACTACATCGTTTTGCAACTTGCTGTTTCCCAAAACATATATCATAGACGTCTCTCCTTATCAGTGCAAGTCCCTCTAACTTAGCTTTTTAGAAGTTTTAGAGCTACTCCAAAGAACAGGAATACCATGATCTGTTTATTTCTTCTTTGATAGAGATGGGGTTATTTCCAGTTTCACTATTATACATAATGCTGCAGTAAGATCCTTGTATGGAATTTATTACACTGCTATTCAACTGCTCAATTTGCTTTGTTCCCTTTTAGTCAGAGACTATGATATATTTTTAACAATTTTATGGGAATTGTTTTATAGGGAAATTAATTTTATCTCTGAATCAAGACATTTATGGGGAAACTGGAGTTCAAGGTCATCCATCTCAGTATTCTGGAGAAAAATCATGAAACTTAGAAGATATTATGCTAGCTGCATCACATTCTAACAAGTCACGTTAACAATTTAAAGTTGAATGTTTGGGCTGGCCCGGTGGCGCAAGCGGTTAAGTGCGCGTGCTCCGCTGCGGCGGCCCGGGGTTCGCGGCGGCCCCAGGTTCGCGGGTTCGGATCCCGGGCACTCACCGACGCACTGCTTGTCAAGCCATGCTGTGGCGACGTCCCATATAAATTGGAGGAAGATGGGCATGGATGTTAGCCCACGGCCAGTCTTCCTCGGCAAAAAGAGGAGGATTGGCAGATGTTAGCTCAGGGCCGATCTTCCTCACAAAGCAAAAATAAAAAACAAAATAAATAAAATTGAATGTTAGTATAGCCTTACAGTCTTTGTTCAGAAGAAGGATGACATTTTCTTGTCTTGAAAACTTCTGACTCCAGGGGCTCTCAGTTGGGCTTCAGAGAGGATAAGATGTTGGTGTTGTATCTGTTTCTCTTCAGCTGTAGGCTGCATCTTCTAAAGATCATAGAATTGAACATGGTCCAATCTATATATATGATTTGGGTCAAAAATTCAAAGTAATGAACCCAAGATAGGAATCTATAACTTTGGTTCATTTTTAAAGTTTTTTATTTATTTATTTTTTCCCCCAAATCCCCAGTAGATAGTTGTATGTTATAGCTGCACATCCTTCTAGTTGCTGTATGTGGGACGCGACCTCAGCACGGCCGGAGAAGCGGTGCGTCGGTGCGCACCCGGGATCCGAATCCGGGCTGCCAGCAGTGGAGTGCGCGCACTTAACTGCTAAGCCACCGGGCCGGCCCTATAACTTTGGTTCTTAATGAAGAATTTCCTTTGATATCCTCAAGTCTCTGTGATTACTAGTAAAAACTCACCTGTGGATGAAGAGATGTGGTTCTGCTGGCAATGTCTGGCTTGAACATCTATAGTTAAGGCTGCCACATCCCTAGGTAGATTAGACTTGACCTCTCCATGACCTCTGCCCTTGTTCTTTGACGTGGGAAAAATAAGAATTTAAAAAAACTGTTGTTACTAGCACTGAATGCTAGAAATGCCCATTAAAGAGTGAGTTTGATTTGGTAAACCAAAGGGAGTATAAGCAGAAGAAAATCTTTAATATCTATGAAATTTCAAGAAGTTCTAAATTTTTTAAATGTAACTCTATTTTTGCAACAATGCAAAATGTATATATATGAATGAAATATCCCTCTGTCTATTTCTTAACTTGTTTCCATTGATTTGATGGATTTATCCTCTAATCAGGATTCCAAGTGTGAAAGAACATCTTGGTATTTCAAAGAAAAGAAGCCATTGATATTTGATTTGCTTTTAGCTCGGCATCCTACAGGTTTGAGGAATAAATTATCATGTAATGATACAATGATTCTGAAATCTAATTGTTAATTAGAGGAGTGTAAGGGATGATTGAATAGTGGTTCATCTCCATGGTCAGGGGTATTGTACACATGGACATGTAAACACGAATCAGGAAGCTGCTTCAGCCCCGTGACATCGCTGAGAACCACAGTGCAGGAGGATCTAGGGGCACAGCCCTTTGCCTCGATCTCCTGGGTTACATGTAGATCCAGAGGTCTTGACAGTGGCTTCAGAGCAGCTAACTTTTGTCTATTTCTCCCCTTCCTTCTCTCCAGCTTATCTCAAACAGTCCTGACTACCATGTTTTAAAGTAAGGCCAATTATAGTTATTTACATGAGCTTCTTGTTCATTATTGAAGAGTAATTATCAGGCATAACATTAAATATCATTTAATCTACCTAAATAAATTTGTTGTACCTTTTAATTGATTAGAACACTAAAGTTGGTTCAGAGTTTGATATTCACCAAGTGCGTTAATCTGCTTACAACTGCCATGTGCCTCACTCCTCTTAGAAGTGTATCATTGGCCCATCACAAGATTTTAATGACTCAAATCATCATAAATTAAGATAATGCACTCTCTTTTTGATGACCGGGAAGCACATGGGTCCATTTTGGAAATATGCCCATCTGTCTTTTCTCCCCATGGGAAGTTTCTTGTCACTAGGTCTCCAGTGGCTTGCACAAGCCCTAGGTCTGTAATAGCTTGGTGCCTCTCCTTCTACTTGGGGTAGAAATAAAAGAGGTCAGAGAGACTTATTAAAGTTTTGGTTGCATGAAGTCTTCTATGAAGACCATCCATACATATTGTTCTGGATAGCTCTCTGTTCCTAAGACTACTAGTTATTTTAAGGGCTTGTCAGAAACCGTGAAAGATCTGATGTTTTACCTTACCTGCAAACCAATAAGTTAGCCTACAATGGTCTTACAGATGCTGGCAAAAGTCAAGAGACCCATGCGTCAGAGACAAAGGACTTAATGACACAACAATAGCGGTGGCTAGAGTATCAGCATTTGCACGAGTTCAATAAATCTCACTTCCTACAGGGTGATACACAGTGGGCCAGGTGACATGCAGAGAGATGCAAGATCTCAGAGCCTAAGGAACTCAAATCTTTGATAACGGGCAGGATGTCTGCTAACCTTTGCCCTGGGGGCGGGGGGTGTTATTTTTATTATACTGGGCAGTAAGCCAGGCTGCCCTTTGCTCCAGAGGAGGCCACTATTTCTATCTTCCAAGGCTGACAGCTCTACACACATCCTTGAAAAGACAGCCTGGTTTTACTGGCTTTCAAAGATAAGCTTGAGTGAGACTTGATCATCATTCAGTTCTTCTGTGTCCTGTTTTGAGATTGTGCAAATATGTTCTTTTCTCTGTAAAGTTCACTAACTTTATTCATACATAAGAGATGCTTTTTGTTTTATTTATTAAGTTGAAATTTTCTTATTAGAGAAAATGATGAAACTATTATGGGTTGGATGTGAAAGTATGTTTTTTCAGGAAAAATGTGAAAGTAGATCGGTGCTCGCAGAACTTTGCCACAAGGAGCTGATAGCAACTTAAATGATTTTAATTTGAATACTGTTTTGTACAACTTTCTTCCATCTTACATCATCCTCTCTGCTTCCTGTAATTCCCATATGGGAATGGGGCAGTTTCAGGGATTCACTGAACTCATATACAGTATTCAAATGGTTTTGTCTGTTGTGGTTTTTTAATTGAGATAAAGTTGACATACAACATTAAATTAGTTTCAGCGGTACGACATAATGATTCAATGTTTGTATATATGTTGAAATGATCACCACAATAAGTCCAGTTAACATCCGTCACCATATAGAGTTACAAATTTTTTCTCTTGTGATGAGGACATGGCATATTTCAAGGTGCAGAAGAATCAACGATGATGTCATACATTTCCATAGACAGCTTGATGAATTTGGACTTAAGCATACACCCTTGAGACTGTCACCACCATCAAGGCCACAAACATATCCATCATCTCCCAAAGTTTTCTCTCACCTCCTTTATTACTATCATTCTGTTGTAAGAACTCTTAATATCTACTCTATTAGCAAATGTAACGTATGCAATACAGTCTTGTTAGCTGTAGGCACTATGTCGTATCCTAGATTTCCAGAACTTATTTATCTTGATAACTGAAACTTTGTATCTTTGAACATCAGCTCCCCATTTCTCCATCTCCCCAGCCCCTGGCAACCACCATTCTAACCTCTGCTTGTGTGAGTTTGACTATTTTAGCTTCCACAAATAAGGGAATATTTGCCTTTCTCTGTCTGCCTTATTTCACTTAGCACAATGTCTTTTAGGTGCATTCATGTTATCAAATATAGCAACAATTCCTTCTTTTTTCAATGTTGAAGAATATGCCATTTCTTTATCCCTTCATCCATCAGTGACGTTTAGGTTACTTCCATATCTTGGCTATTGTGAATTTGCTGCAATGAACATTAGAGGGCAGATATCTCTTTGAGACCCTGATTTCAATTCCTGTGGGTGTCTACCAGAAGTGGGATTGCTGGATCATAAGCTAGTTTTCACTTTTGGAGGAAATTCCATACTGTTTTCCATAATGGCTGTACTAGTTTACATTCCCACGAGGGTTCCTTTTCTCCACATCCTCACCAACATTTGTCATCTTTAGTTTTTTTGATAATCGCCATCATAACAGGTGTGAAATGATAGCTCATTGTGGTTTTGATTTGCATTCCCTGATTTGTGATGCTGAACAACTTTTCATACACCTTCTGGCCACCTGTATGTCTTCACTGGAAAAATTTTACTCTGGTCCCTTGCCCATTTTTAAATTGATTTGTCTTTTTGTTTTTGAGCCAAACAAAAAAAGAGAACAAAATTTCCAGGCATTATGGGTGCTTCCCAGTTGATGCAGATGGCTTTGTATTTACAGTGGTACAAAAAGATCGTGTTTCGTGCTTTTTCTTCAGCTTGTCATAAGACCAGCAGTAGCTGTGGCACGGCAGATAATCGGGATGTTCTGGGTTTGGAGGTTTACAAAATAAATGAGTGGTAAGGAATTTTTTATTTTTCCAAGGAAATTATTGTGATCATAGTCCATGGAATCCAGGATTGATAGGTGTAGGAGGAAATTAAGGTGAGAATCGTTGATCTGGCATTACTACTGATCTTGAGGGACAGGTATCTACTGTATGAATGTTTGAATAAAAATATTAGAGATCAGGCATCTGTGATGGGTGAATATGTTTTCTGAGTTGTTTACTTTCGAACATAACCATTTGGATTATGTGAACATCTGGGATATGGGAGTAAGTTGCTAACAGGGGGTGGTTGATAACGTCACTATTGATTTAACCTCTATGAACACAAAGTGGTCAATGGATTAAGCAAATGAGTAGACAGAAAACACAGAAATGGTAAGATTTGGGATTTAGTAAAGGACTGGGGGCCGACTGTCCTGAGAGGGAGTGCCAGGACTTGTGCGGTTGAGAGTGACAAGGAAAAGAAGAGAATAGACTAACACTCAAACAAGGAGGGCGTGTTAACAGGATGGAGGGGGAAATGATCTGGAGGAGCCTTGAGTTTTGACCTTGAGCTTTCTGTTCTTGATGCAAGTCTGCCTGATGACATCCCAGGACACAGGTCAGATATATCCCGAGTGCGTAGAGGGAGGGTGGAAGTACAAAACAGCCAGGATAATTGTCCTAAAAAGGCAGGCCTCTTTTATCATTTGACCCAGTTTCATGGTTTGTTTTTATAGGGTAAGAGGAAAAGAAGGATGATAAGTCACGTCTTCACAGAAGAAGCAGCGTAACTGTGGGAACCAGTCCAAACCAAAGCCTGGTTTAAGCATTTCCATTCTTTTGAGGTTGTCCAGTGACATATTCAAGAGGCCAGTTACTAGAATCCCATCCCATCCTGGCAATTTCTGGTCTCTGAGAGGACAACTTGGACCAGCCCCACCAGATCTGCTGGCCCGAGAGACCGCAAGGACTCCAGGCCTGCAGCAGTGCATGACAACACGTAAGTCCTTTCAATCTTGTAAAAACTTGCACCTAGTCACACAGGTGAATCCCTGCCAGGTGTGCTCGCAGGTGGTCTGCATTCCAGGTCCCATTCCCACTCCTGCTGGTCTTCAGATTTGGCAGAGATGATTCCAGGAACTGATCTGTGCATTCCACAGCTCCACTGTGGAGGTATCAGGAAGGAGGAAAGGGCAGTGAAGAGCACAGGAGCGAGACTGGTGATAGCACTGATGGCGGACACACTTGCTAGCAAGGCAGAGAAAGTGAGGGTCTAAGAAGGCCGTCCTGACAGCAGATTAAATGGAGCAGGCACCTCAGTGAGGTCTCTTGGCAGCGTCCCTAATGTTTCCTTGCTTTGAGCTCTTGAAACTTTAAAATATATTGATACTTTTCTTTTATTAAACTCTGCTTCGAGACATAGAAAATATAGACAACAGTTTCTTTCTGAGGTGAGAGGTTGAGTTTCAGGTGAGGAGAGAAAGATCTTCCTTTTTCATGCTGTTCTCTCATTTTCCTTTACTATGTATATTATTTATTTGTACTTTAAAGTCAGCAGCGAGTTACCAATGTCACGGGATGATTCAGTTTTTCCCCTCACAGTCACAGTAAAACCTACTAAAAATGGATTATTCTTTTTGTATAATATTCCAATAGATTCCAAAATATTATTTCAAACGCACTTTTGTGTCTATGTTCTCAAATTAGATATTTACTTCTTGGTCTCCATTTTTCTGTTCTCTGTTGCATGCTAATTCAGAGTTGCATCTAAGGAAATACCAGATTTCCCTTAGTTTTTTAGATCCATATGTGTTGGAAATTTGATTCATGGAGATGAACATGGCAGTTGGGGGATCGTGCGATTATCAAAAGAGATCTTTTCAGCATCAATAATGCGGAAAGAACCCACTGCTTGTTGGGATTTAATTGTCTATTTGAGGGGTCAAGCTTTCACTGTTGGCTCTTCTCTTTCTCTTTGGAGAGAAAGTACAGCCTTCCCAGTCTTTCCGTTACCAAATCACTTTCCTGGGTGGCTGTGCCATGTCAGGAAGGGCTTGGGATGCTGGGAACCAGGATTCATTTTCAGCTTCTGGTTGTCCTGAGAAGGCTTCCCTGGCAGAGTGCAGCCTGTGTGTCTGGGTGACACTTGCAGCCATCAGAAATGAGGGGATAACTCACAAATGCCAAGCGATTCATCTGGTCCTTGTCTTACAGGGTGTTCCCAAGGGATGAGGTTCAAAATGCCACTTGGTAACCATTTGAAAGCTCCTAGTCATGGGGTGGGTTCTCGGTGCGAGCTCAGAGCAGTGTCTGTTCACCACCAGATGGGAAGCATTTCAGTATTTTAATTGGTAAGGCTGTGTTCATGCACGTCCATGGACCATCGGTTCAGTGGCATTCCCTGCTGTAGCCCCCCACACCTCTGTCGTGCGTCATCTTTGAAAGCTCCAAACAGTGTTCACACCCCAGCAGGTGGTGGTAATGTAACCACAGCACAGGACTGGGGACAAAAACACAAAAACCCAGAGGCAACACAGTTTATGGGCTCAGGCCCAATTGCCCCATTTGGACGAGTTGGTAACACCAACACTTAGTGTGTAAACTGGAGGATTGTCCAAGACCATGGACCTCAGAATGACACGGGCTCAGAAGTCACCTTGGACAGCAAGGGACAGTGTGAGGTCACTCACTGACCAGGATTATGGTCCCTTATACTGGCAAAGTAGAGCTCACCCGGGATCCATCGAGGGAGGAGGCTTGGGGCCTTCTGGGGAATTTCTGCCCTAAAGGGAATTGCATAAGGAAGGCAGGGGTGCTGAAAATCCTAGTTCACAGGGAGCAGTCATGTTTATGGAACGAGACCCAGCAGTAGCCTTAAAAGCTGCGTCACAAATCTTTCCGCCTGGATACAAAACAAGCAGGAGAAGGAATTCAGAGTCCTGGACAAGGATCCCAGCAGGATTCAAATCCAGGTCAGGGGTGAACAGGGAGCTCCTAGAGGGGCCTCAGGAGAGAGGTCCTGCCTGCCTTTAGTCCATTTGCAAATGAGCTTCCTTGGGCCTTGTCCTCTCAACGTGAAAGTTTTGATCTTTTTACATTGTTTTCATCACTTAGAGCTGATGCAATTCCAGAAATTGAACTAGAAAACTACAAGTTCCTAAAATTTAGTCAAAAGAAATCTCAAAAAGAGGAGCAGAAAAAGTTCCCTGTTCCTCAAGAATGGAGAAAGGCAGCCCCTGCCTGTGGCACGACGTTGTCCTGGGTAGTGCTATTTTAAAGACACCCACATTTCAGTGGTTGTTGCTCTGCCTGTGAAAGTACCTTCAACCTTAAAATCCCAAGAGAAAGGGTGGGGGCCATGTCTGCTCCTGGAGGAGCTGAATGATACTGAAATGAACTGATCTTCGGAATTATGGGGACTTGGGAGTGTCCCCACTAAGCAGGGAAGGGGCTGGCCCTTCTCCCTTCGCCCACAGACAATAAGCTGATGAACCCAGAAGAGTTCGTGATTCAAGGAGAAATGTGAGATTCAGTGTCTCACTTACATGCCTACAGAAAGCGACAGAACCACACCACAACTCCCAGCTCTAAAGGGAACAGGACTTTAATATAATATTCAAATAGGGCATTTATTATTTACAACAAATAACTACTGTCCCTCCCCAATGGGTGAATAGGTGCTGGGGTAGAGACATCAGGGAGCTGGGGTGGGGTCGTCCCCTCTCTCTTGGGTTTCAGGGGACCTCAGAGATCAGCTTACAATGCTCCCCTTCCCGTCAGGTGGGAGGAGCTGGCCCAGTGCATCGAAAGCCTCCCAGCTGTGTCCCCGCTGCTGAGGATGGGGCTGTGATCGGCCACTGGTACAGGGCTCGGTGTTGGGGCCTGGGGACTGAGTAGAAGAGTCGGGTTACCCTGGGGGGCCTCCCTCAGAATCATGGCCCCCACCCTGTCCCCACTGCACTGAGTGCTCCAGACTCTGTGCTCAGTGCTGTCAGCCACCAGTACCCCATTTGTCCCTGCCACGCAAGAGATCATTTGGTATCACCTATTTCACAGAGGAGGAAACGGAGTCTCAGGAAGCTGAAGAGAGTCACCCCAGTCACAGGACTGCTCAGTAGTGGAGCTGGGATCCCAGTGCCAGCTGTCCAACTCCCCAAGGGCACGTTTAGCCCGAAGCTTTACTGAACCCCTGGGAGTCAGTCACCACGGCCCAGACACTCACTCACCCCTGACCTTAATGATGGCGGGTTCTTCTTATCCTTGAGTATTCTGCTGGCCAACTAGGTCTGGGGGGTCCAGCTGGCAGGACAGGCTGTAGCTCCAGGACAGAAAGGCACCTGTGAGCCTACCAGGAGACACACCTCAGGTGTCCCCCCACTGCCTGCCCAGCAGCTGGAGTCTAGGAGTCCCAGAGGTCGCCATGCAATAAGACCTGGGGCTGAGTGGGGGGCCACGGAGACAGGCTCTCTGGACTGGCCAACAGGGAGCGTCCACCCCTGCCCTCACCCAACTCCTGCCCGGCCTCACCTATCATTCTCGTTGAGCAGCTCCATGTCCTAGAACCAGGCCCCAAATCGCTCCTCGGGCTCTAGGTTGTAATTCTTTGCGGCCACCTGGAGCAGAAGGATCGCCCTCATGACTGGGTATTCCTGGGACCAGAGGGAAGGAGAGGATGCAGATAGGGCCTGGGTGGGGGATGCTTCATGGACCTTGTGGGTGGTGAGGAGTGGGGCAGGGGACCATCCTGGGAACCCTCCTTCCCTCCAGTTCCATCCAGGCTCTACCTGTTCTCAGAATGGGAATAATCAGCCCCTCCTCCAGGATGTTTTCCTTGATGTCATCTTCCCCTCAACCCACCCGCCAATTGGTTGGGTCTCCCACTTCTCTGTTATCAAACTCTTCCACTAAATGTAAGATACAGGGGGTGGAGCCAGGGACTGTTCTGCCCAGAGGGTCTCTGATTTCCTCCTCCTTCCCCTCCCCTGCAGGGAGTGCGGCAGCTGTTCACTTCAGTCCTCTTCTCAGGTTGATCTCATTCCCCTGGAAGGCAGAGAGCCAGAGTCCATCAGACAGGGCCCTCTAGCCTGACTAGACCCCTAGGCCCACCCCTTCTCATGTTGCACTACTGCCAGGTCCCCAGAGGGGGCCGGGCATGCACAGAAAACAGGACTTGGACCTAGGCTGGGATCTGGGCTCCAGAGAAGCAGGACATGGGGTAGAGGCTGAGGGACCTGGCAGCACAACCCTCTCTGATGACAGACTTGGAGGCTGAGGCCTCAGGCAGAGGGGACTGCTCAGCCACTTATGTGCTGCCTGACTTGGAGGGGTCTGACATCTCTCTCCCTCCATGGGCAGCGTGGGAGGGAGAGGCTGCGTCCAGCTCAGATAAAACCTCAAGCAGCTGTGCCGTCAGGCAGCTCTGAGCTTCCCCAGCCTGAGGAACCGGAATGGGTGTCTCAGGTGGAGCCTCTGTTCACTCATCCCTAAGATGGGCCTGATGCCCCAGCTCCCAGGGGTGGCTGAGAGGCTCTTATGACAGGAGATGTGCCAAGTGCTGAGAGCTCAGAGCTCAGTTCGGGGGCTCCCCATCCCAAGGCTCAGGATCCTGGTCCTCCCTGCCTGGTCCTCAGGTGCACCCATCTCGAGATTATCACCCATCAGCAGGTGCAGCATCAGCAGGTGACCAAGGAATGTGCCAAGATAGGGGACGACACTTTGTGATATCGGGGTGTGGGTGGGATGAGTCCTTGCTCTCAAGTCAGCCCCCTGCAGAGCCTCCCCTGAAAAGTCCTCACCCTCAGCCTCCTGGCCCACCCCAGGGTTCCCACGGGGAGCAGCCAAGACCCTTAGCAGCCTCCCCTCAACTCCTCCTCCTTTCACAGCCCAAGAAAACCACACTCCTCCTCCTCACCTCCCAGGGCCGGCTTCTGGCAAATCACAGGGTGTGCGGTCCCTGGCCCTCCCCACAACAAACCCATTCTGCACCAGCTCTTCCAGGCCCTCACCCCGGTCACTTCTACTGGGGGATTCAGGCACTGTGGCAGCAAGAGGAAGGGGCCTCCTCTCTTGATTTGAGGGCCTCCAGCTGGGAGGGCAGAACCCCTCCCCCACAGGCACACTCACCTGCTGCTGCTGCTGCTTCTCCTGCACTCTCTGAGGGCTGATCTGTGGGGGGGCAAACGTGGAGGGCCTCTGCTGCCAGGGTCGAGGTGAGTGTCAGTAAGACCATAGTCCCCTCACTCCATTTCTCTCCAGCACCGCTGGCCTCTGACCGTGGACATCTGACTCCAGGCATCTGGTACCAATAGCACTCCATCCTCCAAGGTGTTGTGATCCTAGAACAAGCCAAGCTCCAACTCTCACTCTGGGTGTGAGCTTGGGCTTTGGGCCAGGCCTCCCCGAGGCTGTTTCCTCATCTGGAAGGTGTGAGAATTCCAGCTACCTCACAGGTTCTCCTGAGGACTCAGTGTCACATGACACTGTTCTCGCCCTCACTCTTCCAGGTGGATCAGGCAGAAAGCTCCCACAGTCCTTTCTTCCCTCTTACCTCATCACCCCCTTGTGTGGCCTGCAACTGAGGCTCAACTTGGGGAGGACTGGCCCCCAAGTTCACTCTCAGCTTTCAGGGTTCAGTTTGGACTGAGAGCCTGAGTTTCTTTCTGTCTGTTGGCCTGGGCAATCTCGTGCTTCTCTCCTCTCTAGGCGTCCACATTGGGCAGCCCAAAAACACTGGTATTTGATTCCTCAGTTACAGGGATTCGACAGAGTGAGAGAGAGAGAGAGAGAGATGGGACATGAAAGAGGGAGTAAGAGGAAGTGAGAGACTTTTTTAGTTAAAATTTAGACAAGACATCCCATCACTTTGGCTGTTATTATGTTAAGAAGCCAGTTACTAACTACTTAGTGGTTCCACTGGGATGGCTATACCATGGGTGGCGCTTACTAGGTACCACTGTGGAGATTGCCCACCTCGTATGCGAAGATGAGGCACTTGGGTCACATTCTCCATTAAACAGGAAACAATTGAATGGTTTTATGCCACAGGATGGCAGTATCTAAATTTCCATTAGTTTCAACCCCCTCATGATGCTGACCTGAAAATGAGGCCAAGTTGGAAGCGACTGTTCCAATATCACATTGCTAGAACCCAGGCCTGTTTTGAGTGGTGTTCTGTGCTACCTGTCACCCCTTCTTGTTATTCTTCCATCTCTAAGTTTGTGCCTTACGTACATGTGACACCAGCCCACAGGGGTAATAGATATTATGTCATATACACCGGGTGACATCCCTAGGAAGTAGATTCTAGCCTGATCCCCATGGTGCAGGTTTAGAGACTGAGGAGGACCTGAGAGGTACAGGGACTTTATCAGGATGAAGAACTGGTAAGAAAAAGGAGGTCTGCATTCGTCTCTGTCTCCTCAAAGCTAAGACCCGACTTAGGTTTCCAGGGAGCTGTGGCTAGGGCTGTGTAGGCTCCTTGTGTACAGTTCAAGAGATGACATGGGGGAGGAGGGTTAGCAGCCAGGGCACAGGCGGCAGCTCTGGACAAGTCTGATTGAGGGAAGGGGCCCAGGTAAAGGAATCTTGAAAAATGACCTCACTTCCTTGGTCATAAACCTCAACAGATCTTAGAACTCTGGTAACCAGGCACCCACAGCCCCCAATTCAGCTCACTTGACTGGAGACAGTCAACAGGCAAAAATATTTTGTTGTTGTATCCCAAATTTTGGAGGATCTAGGCTCAAAAAAAACCAGAAAGAGAAACTTTTTGGTCGTTGCCGACGTTGGCTCAGCCCTCATCCCCGACGCCTCTGGACATCTGGCAGGAGGCAGTGAAGGGTAACACGGGGCAGCCCAGGAAAGGCTAGTGCAGGCCAGGACACAACTGTGATCCCACCTGATCAGCCCCACACCCCTTACACTTCATCGTGTGTGTGTGTGTCTGTGTGTGTTTGTGCAGAGGGGAGAAGGCAGGGTATGAGGGGTAGGCCATTCTTGGGCAGGAGCTGGTTGTTAGGTGTCGGAAGCATGGTGGGCCTGTCATGTTCATAGCCCAGGTCATGGCTGGCAGCATGAGAAGGTGAGCTCCTCTACTCTTATGTTACTGAGCCATAGAGGTTTCATCTCTTTTCCTGCCTGACCACAGTTTTTGCAGGGATGTCCCTCTGTGCCTGAACTGAGGAGCAGACTTTCTCTTGGGGGTTGACCCCAGTGGCAGTGTGCAGGCAGCCCCTGATTCCTTCTGGCCCAGCTCCAGAGCAGTCTTTGCAGAACTCCAATCAGAAGGTCATCGAGGAGCTGCCCAATGGTTTCAATTTCACCAACTCACTAGGCAAGGGGAAGGTGCCTGAGGCCACAAACACCATCCAGTGCTGCTCTGAGATAAGAGCAGGAGCAGAGGGTCTCCACACTCAGGACCTTGAGATAACCAGGTTGGAGCAGAACTAGGGCATGACCAGACTGGGGCTGTCCCTTTTTCAAGCTAAAGGGGATGTACACGCAGGTAACCTTGCCTGGTTCGGAGCTGAGCTGCCATGACCCTCTTACCCTTGCCCGGTTTGAGCTTCTGGAGGCCACTGAGACAGAGGCAGAGGGTAAGGGGGACTGCAGGCTGCATATTCCTGGAAGGGAAGTGGGATCTTTCCTGTGTTTAGAGGGACACATGGACAGTCAGCTATGTGGGTGAATCTTTCTCTTTATCCCACTGTAGCGCCAGCTGCAGAGCTCCAGCCAGTGGCAGAAGCAGAGCAGTGGGCAGTGGTGGAGGTAGAGCTGGCTACAGCTCCGTTGACATCACCCCTTCTAGCGTTGGAGCCAGCGTCCCCTCCATCAGCAGTGTTGGAGCTGGAGCAAGGGCCAACATCGGCTCCAGCAGGAGTGGGAGCTGCTGAGCTGGAGTCACCTGGACCATCATTTCTAGTGGGAAGTCTGTCTCCACCTGTGGCTGTTAAGGAGCGTGAGAAGAAGCCCAACCTCACGGCCTTCTCTCCTAAGCAGGTGGTAGAGCGGTTGACCGTGATGGATGCGGTGAGCAGCTGGGCTCTCAGGGCAGGGTGGAACAGGCCTTCCCTCTGCCATCGTTGTCCCAGACCTGATCCAGACTCCCATGATTTGGGCCCAAATCCCAGCTCCACCCCTTACCAACCGTATGACCTGGGCAACTTCTGGAACCCCCAAGCCTTTGCTGTCCACCTGCAGATCGTAGAGGTGGACACTAACAGGACCTGCTGCACAGAGTGGCTGTGCCGGCTCCATGAGGTAGAAGAGATGGAAAGCTGGACAGGGCCTGGCCCATCAGCGGTGGAGGGGAACTCACTGTGTGCAGCCAGGTCTACGGTGGCCCTGCCGTCTCCTCAGGAGGCTCAACAGCCTCAGGACTTGACACCTGATGTGTGCTTCCCTACAAGGGAGACAGACAAGGCCAGTGGTTGTAGCTGCCACGGGGGAATGTGCATCAGAATGGGGAGTGGGATCAGAGCGGAGATCAAGGTGGTGGAAGATGCCTCCTTGACATGAGCAGAGTTGAGCCACCATCTGGAACTTGGAGTTAGCCAGGACGGGCTGGGTGCAAATGCCCCTCTCCCTTCCCTGCCGGGATTGGGTCCTGGGTCATCCTGTGCTGGGCACCCTCGGTGGACAGAGAAGAAAACCCAGGGACTCTCACAAGGCTCAGGACACATCCTGAGCTTCCTGAGCTCCAGCTCTAAACTGTGACACCTGTGTCGGACTTTAGGGGCTGTGGACACAGAGGTGACCTGTGGCAGGGCTGGATGACATTCCCCCTGTTCCCCAGGAGCTCTTCTGGAAGGTGGTGCCCTCTCAGTGCCTGGGATCCACCTGGCACAAGAAGAACAAGCCTGGCAGTGAGCACTAGACACCCACCATCCAGGCCACCATCGACCAGTTCAGAAGGGTGGCCAGCCTCGTCATCACCACCTGCCTCAGGGACGCGAGCATGACAGCCCAGGACAGGGCGAGGGTGGTAGAGCACTGGGTCCAGGTGGCCCAGGCGTGCCGTGGGAGGCCCAGTGGAGCCCCTCTCTGGAGACTTGGGAACTGCCTCTCCACCTTTATCAGCTCCCAGGATTGCAGTGTGTGGTCTAAGCTCCTGCAAGTCCCTAGGCGCTTCCTGCCAGGGGCCCACTGACCTTGACTCCAGGTCCTAGTGGGAGGATGCTCACTTCCTACCTGTCTAATTCCCTGGGTTGAGCTAAACTCCTCCTCCTTGTGAGTGTTACTCTCTGAGTCCTAAATGTCCTTCTGGGGCTCCCTGAGCATCTGTCTCATCCAGGAGGGGAGATTTAAATAGAAGGGGACTGAAGCTAGAGCAAGCGGGGCTCCAGTGCCCAACCTCACACCTCATTCTTTTCCCTTCCTCAGGAGTGCGAGATCTGGAAGAACTTCTCCTCGCCCTGCACTGTCATCTCTGCTCTGCAGAAAACTTCCACAAGCCACCTGAAGAACACATCGGGGGAAGTTTCCCCGTGGGTAAGCCTCTCTCCATAGGAGGACCAGGATGGATGGGGGATCTCCTGTATGACTGCTATTGGCGCCTCAGTCAGCTGGGAACTCCTGGGAGGCAGCAAATGCTGGGGACAGGGCCTGGGCGTCGGCAGTTGGTCTCTAAGTCTCCTGGTGTCCTTAGTGAACCAGTTCTGCTTCAGGACTCAGTTTCCCTAAATGTCAGGTACTGGGTTGAGCCACATTGGAGATTTTCAAGTGTTTATAGCAACAGAACTCTATGGTCAGTTGAAACTCATAGTGGTCAAAACAGAGCTGCTCTGTAGAGCTGGGGAGTGGAGACCCCAGTGACCAACAGGAGAGTCCCCTCCCAGTCCCATGAGACCTTAGCGCTCAGAGGAGCCCAGTGAGAACACTCCTCCAGGCAGGTTGAATCTCTTGGGTTGTCAAAGAAAAGGGATTTGCACTCAGACCCCTCACATTATCCCTAAATTTATCCTTCCCTCTTTCCCCTCCCCTCGGGTAAAGCTCTGAAAAACTTAAGGAGCTCTATAGCCAAGACGAGTCCTTGAGCAGAGAACTGATGACCAAGACAGAGTGGAGGCTGTGGGTCTGGAAAGAGAGGAGGGGAGTGTGGGGCAGGGGACTGAGTGGGCTGTGGTTTTGATAGTTTCTCACTTGAGCATTCTCTGAAACATTCCCATCTATCTTGTCCAGGTTAACAAGCAGAGGGATCTGTTCAGCCCATGGGCAGCAGGGTGCCATTTTTGGGCAGGAGGCCCTGGTCATGGGACACAGTGGTGTTGGCTGGGCTGTTCCAGGAGGAGTTGCCGAGCTGGTGCCATCAGCAGGTCTCTGGCTTCCGTGCTCGTCTATCCTGCTGGATGTAGCTTCTTCCAGGCTGTTGCGGTGGGTTTAGCCCTCAGCCTAAACCTGTCCTCAGGAAGCCAGGCCCCTGCTGCTCCTTCTGTGTTCACCAAGTCTGCGAAGACGTGACTATCATCCTTCTTATCATCTTTCTTTTCCTCTTACCCTAGATAAACCAATCATGAAAGTGGGTCAAATGATAAAGGAAGCCTGCCTTTTTAGGACAATTATCCTGGCTGTTTTGTACTTCCACCCTCCCTCGATCCCCTGGGGATAGATCTGACCTGTGTCCCAGGATGTCATCAGGCAGATTTGCATCAAGAACAGAAAGCTCAAGGTCAAAACTCAAAGCTACTCCAGATAATTTCTCCCCCTCCATCCTGTTAACACCCCCTCCTTGTTTGAGTGTGATTCTATTCTCTTCTTGTCCTTGTCACTCTCAACCGCACAAGTCCTGGCACTCCCACTCAGGACAGTCAGTCCCCAGTCCTTTACTAAATCCCAATTTTTACCATTTCTGTGTTTTCTGTCTACTCATTTGCTTAATCCATTGACCACTTGGTGTTCATAGAGGTTAAATCAATAGTGATATTATCAACCACCCCCTGCTAACGACTTACTCCCATATCCCAGATGTTCACATAATCCAAGTGGTTGTGTTCAAAAGTAAATAATTCAGAAAACATATTCACCCACCACAAATTCCTGATCTCTAATATTTTTATTCAAACACTCATGCAGTAAATACCTGTCCCTCAAGATCAGAAGTAATGCCAGATCACCATTCCTGACCTTAATTTTCTCCTCCACCTATCTAATCCTGGATTCCATGAACAATGATCACAATAACTTCCTTGGAAAAATAAAAAATCCTTACCACTCATTTATTTTGTAAACCTCCAAACCCAGAAGATCCCGATTATCTGCCATGCTGCAGCTACTGCGGGTCTTATAACAAGCCGAAGAAAAAACACGAAACATGATCTTTTGGTACCACTGTAAACACAAAACCATCTGCATCAACTGGGAAGCATCCATAATGCCTGGAAATTTTGTTCTCCTTTTTTTGTGTTGGCTCAATAACAAAAAGACAAATCAATTTATAAAATGGGCAAGGGACCACAATAGACTTTTTCCAATGAAGATATACAAGTGGCCAATAGGTCTATGAAAAGGTGTTTGGCATCGCTAATCATCAGGGAATACGAATCAAAACCACAATGAGCTATCACTTCACACCTGTTAAGATGGCGATTATCAGAAAAACTAAAAATGACGAATATTGGTGAAGATGTAAATAAAAGGAACCCTTATGGGAATGTAAACTAGTACAGCCATTATGAAAAACAGTATGGAGGTTCCTCCATAAAAGAAAACTAGCATATGATCCAGCAATCCCACTTCTGGTATATACACACAGGAATTGAAATCAGGGTCTCAAAAAGATACCTGTACTCTAATGTTCCTTGCAGCTAATTCACAATAGCGAAGATATGGAAGTAACCTAAACGTCACTGATGATGAATGGATAAAGAAATGGAATATTCTTCAACCTTGAAAAAAGAAGGAATTCCTGCCATTTTTGACAACATGAGGGACCTAGAAGATATTATGCTAAGTGAAATAAGGCAGACAGAGAAAGACAAATACTTATATGTGGAATCTAAAATTGTGAAATTCATACAAGCAGAGGTTAGAATGGTGGTTGGCAGGGGCTGGGGAGATGGAGAAATGGGGAGCTGATTGTCAAAGGATACAAAGTTTCAGTTATCAAGATAAATAAGTTCTGGAGATGTAGGATACGGCGTAGTGCCTTCAGCTAACAAAACTCTATTGCATACGTCACATTTGCTACTAGAGTAGATACTAAGAGTTCTTACCACAGAATGATAGTAATAAAGGAGGTGAGAGAAAACTTTGGAAGGTGATGGAAATGTTTGTGGCCTTGATGGTGGTGACAGTCTCAAGGGTGTATACTTATGTCCAAATTCATCAAGCTGTATATAGAAAAGTATGACACCATCGTTGAGTCTTCTGCACCTTGAAATATGCCATGTCCTCATCACAAGACAAAAACATTTGTAACTATGTATGGGGACGGATGTTAACTGGACTCATTGTGGTGATCATTTCAATATATACTCAAACATTGAATCATTACGTTGTACCCCTGAAACTGATATAATATTGTATGTCAACTTTACCTCAATAAAAAAAACACAACAAACAAAACCATTTGAATATTGTAAATGAGTTCAGTGAATCCCTGAAAGTGCCCCATTCCCATATGAGAGTTACAGGAAGCAGAGAGGATGAAGTAAATGGAAGAAAGATGTACAAAACACTATTCAAATTAAAATAATTTAAGTTGCTATCAGCTCCTTGTGGCAAAGTTCTGTGAGCACTGATCTTCTTTCACATTTTTCCTGGAAAAGCATACTTTCAGATCCAACCCATAACAGTTTCATCATTTCCTCTAATAAGACAATTTCAACTTAACAAATAAAACCAAAAGCATCCCTTATGTATGAATAAAGTTAATGAACTTTACAGAGAAAAGAGCATATTTGCACAATCTCAATAAAGGAAACAGAAGAACTGAATGATGATCAAGTCTCATTCAAGCTTATCTTTGAAAGCCAGTAAGACCAGCTTATCTTTTCAAGGATGTGTGTAGAGCTGGGAGGCTTGGAAGATAGAAATAGTGGCCTCCTTTGGAGCAAAGGGTAGCCTTGCTTACTGCCCAGTATAATAAAAATAACACCCCCCCAGGGCAAAGGTTAGCAGACATCCTGCCCGTTATCAAAGATTTGAATTCCTTAGGCTCTGAGATCTTGCAACCCTCTGCATGTCACCTGGCCCACTGTGTATCAGCCTGTAGGAAGTGGGATTTAGTGAACCAGTGCCAATGCTGATACTCTGGCCACTGCTATTGCTGTGTCATTAAGTCCTTTGTCTCTGACCCATGGGTCTCCTGTCTTTTGCCAGCATCTGTAAAACCATTGTAGGCTGACTTATTAGCTTGCAGGAAAGGTAAAATATCAGACCTTTCACAGTTCCCGACAAGCCCTTTAAGTAACTAGTAGTCTTAGGAACAGAGAGCTATCCAGAACACTATGCATGGATGGTCTTCATAGAAGACTTCATGCAACCAAAACTTTAATAAGTCTCTCTGATCTCTTTTATTTCTACCCCAATTAGAAGGAGAGGCACCAAGCTATTACAGACCTAGGGCTTGTGCAAGCCACCTGGAGACCTAGTAACCAGCAACTTCCCATGGGCAGCAAAGACAGATGGGCATACTTCCAAAATGGACCCATATGTCTCCCTATCATCCAAAAGACAGTACATTATCTTAATTTATGATGATTTGAGTCATTAAAATCTTGTGATGGGCCAAAGATACACTTCTACGAGGAGTCAGGCACATAGCAGTTGTAAGCAGATTAATACACTTGGTGAATATCAAACGCTCAACTAAATGTAGTGTTCTAATCAATTATAAGGTACAACAAATTTAATTAGGTCAATTAAATGATATTTGATGGTATCCTTGATTATCACTCTCTAATAATAAACAAGAATCTCACATAGATAACTATAATTGGTCTTACTTTAAAATATGGTAGTCAGGAGTGTTTGAGGTAAACTGGAGATAAGGAAGGGGAGAAACAGATAAAAGTTAGCTTCTCTGAAGCCACTGTCAAGACACCTGGATCTACATGTAACCCAGGAGATCGAGGCAGACGGCTTTGTGCCTAGATCCCCCTGCACTGTGGTTCTCAGTGATGTCACGGTGCTGAAGCAGCTTCCTGAATCGTGTTTACATGTCCATGTGTACAATACCCTTGACCATGGTGATGAACCACCATTCGGTCATCTCTTACACCCCTCTAATTAACAATTAGATTTCAAAATCATTGTATCATTACATGATCATTTATTCCTCAAACCTTTGGGATGCCGAGCTAAAGGAAAATTAAATCTCAATGGTTTCTTTTTTTTGAAGGACCAAGATGTCCTTTCACACTTGGAATCCAGGTTTGAAGATAAATCCATCAAATCAATGGAAATAACTTAAGAAATGGACAGAGGGATACTTCATTCATATATACACAGTTTGCACTGTGGCAAAAACAGAGTTATATTTTTAAAAATTAGAATTTTTTGAAATTTTATAGATATTAATGACTTTGTTCTGCTTATACTCCCTTTGGTTTACCAAACCAAACTCACTCTTTAATGGGCGTTTCTAGCATTGAGTGCTAATAACAGCAGCTTTTTTAAATTCTTATTTTTCCCAGGTCAAAGACCAAGGGCAGAGGTCATCAAGAGGTCAAGTGTAACCTACCTACAGATGTGGCAGGTTTAACTAGGGATGTTCAAGCCAGACATTGTCAGCAGAACCACATCTCTTCACCCATAGGTGAGTTTTTACTAGTAATCACAGAGACTTAAGGATATCAAAGGAAATTCTTTATTAAGAACAAAAGATATAGATTCCTATGTTGAGTTCATTACTTTGAATTTTTGAACCAAATCACATATATCGATTGGACCATGATCAATTCTATGATCTTTAGAAGACGCAGCCTACAGCTGAAGAGAAATAGATACAACACCAATATCTTACCCTCTCTGAAACCCAACTGAGAGCTCTTGGAGTCAGAAGTTTTCAAGACAAGAAAAAGTCATCGTTCATCTGAACAGAGAAAGTAGAGGCTATTCAAAGATTCAACTCACATTGTTAACATGACTTGTTAGAATGTGATGGAGCAAGCATAATACCTTCTAAGTTTCATTATTTTTCTCCAGAATACTGACATGGATGACCTTGAAGTCCAGCTTCCGCATAAATGTCGTTATTCAGTGATAAAATTAATTTCCCTATAAAATAATTCCCGTAAAAGTGTTAAAAATATATCATAGTCTCTGACTAAAAGGAAACAAAGCATATTGAGCAGTTGAAAGCAGTGTAATAAATTCCATACAAGGATCTTATAGCTGCATTATGTATAATAGTGAAACTGGATGTAATCCCTTTGCTATCAAAGAAGATATAAACAGATCATGGTATACCTATTCTTTGGAATACCTCTAAAACTTCTAAAAAGGTAAGTTAGAGTGATGTGCACTGATAAGGAGAGAGGTCTATGATATATGGTTTAGGAAACAGCAAATTGCAAACGATGTAGTTATGTAATTTATGTTTAAAAAAAATTTTGTGTATTTATAAATTCATAAGAAATTTCCAGAAGAATAAGTCACAACCTCTTAACAATAGTTTCTTCTGAGTAGGAGAGTGAGTTTGCAGGGAAGGGGATGAAAGGGGAATGTTTCACTTTACTCTACATAGATCAGTGCAATTTGACTTTTTTACAGTGTGTATTTGTTTCATAATTAGAAAAATGAGTGATGTGACCATTTGGTGCATGGCAACAGTATTATGTTCACCAGTCTCTGTACTCTATGTTACTGCACAGCCTGGACTGTAGGAGAATGCCCAGAGGAGCAATGAAGACAAAGAAGACATGACACCTGCAAAAAGTCAGTGGAGTATTTCTACATAACAAACCTTCCAGGTGAGTGACGGTCAGTATCTTCCACTGCTCCAGCTCTCGCCATGAACCTAGTACCTGCCCAGAGTAAGCCGGAGGACCACGCCCCGCTAGTCCAATCCCTGCCCGGAGACTGTTTGTGCAGGGTGACTGCCATCAAACAGACAATGGACTCAGGATGGGGCGTGTGCCTTTGGGGAGACTGGCAGAGAGGCATAAAGTGGAACACCACCTAAGTGCACTCACCTGAGAAGCGGAGCTCCAGGTGGAGACACAAAATATACTGAGAAATTGTGTGACGTGAAGGAAGCTACTCCATCTCTCTGAGCTTCAGTGTCCCCCCCTGTAAAATGGGGATCACAGGACTACTTCACAGAGCTGTTGGGGAAGTTACATAAAAGTTCCTGTGACAGCAAGTGTCCACATTATTAACAAAGTCATATCCGACTTCAAAATAATCGATGAAAAGAATAATGGCAATGAGACCAAAGACGGGATGCTCAACTTCATAAGCAGCCCCAGCAGCATGAGAATGAGACAGGGTACTAGTAAGCAGGGTTCTTCACAGCTCCACTGGAGATGATGAACACGGGCTACACCAGGATAAGTCACTGTTGTACAGTGACTCGTGTAGTGAAGATGGGTCTCTAAAGACACTGTGAAATCCAGTTACACACAGTGGCTCCTAGGAAACAACTACAAAGCAATCAACTCAGCAGATAGGAATGGGAAGGGGGTGAGCATAGGAGGGTCAGAGCCACAAAATCTGACGGAAGACATTGAACCACGAGCGCTCAGCTCTGTCAACAGCTGCTGTGGTTGCACCAGGAGATCAAATGTCTGAGACAGCCATTGTGGGGACTGCTGGGAGCACAGTGGTCACTGAAGCCACACCCCAACAGCAGTTGCATCGGAGCACACAGATCCCGAGACTTTCCTCTCCATTAATCGTTGTTTTAAGATGATGAATATCCTCATGTTACAATGTCTCCTTCCAACCCTTGTGGATGAGTGTCATCAGAACCCCCTGAAGAGGTCACAGGCCAGAGTAGGATGGAACACTGGGGGCTGGGGGAGCGGCGCTGCACCTGACCACACGGACTATCACCCGGGTCTATTGAACACGAGAGAAGAACTCGAGGATGTGGTCTAAGGAGAATTCCCCGTCTTGCCACATTCAGAGACACTGCAGAGTTTCTCGTCCGTTCTTTACAAAAATGTTAAAGAATTCGAGTCATTAATTCATAAAGAGGTAAATTCTTCACATAGTGACAGGGTCCAGTTTCCATGACCAGCTTTTTCAGTTGTTTTGATGATATCCCACATTCAGGAATCGGAAATGTAAGCTATTGGGATGTGTAATATAAACAAGGACTTTTTTTCATGTAGATCAACACCCAGGTTTTTAGGGAGGACATGAATCATGAAAGCTGCTAACCATTCCTCCACAGGTTTCAATAAGACTTTTAAGTTAATTTACCAATCTCAGGAAAAGATAACTTGGCAATGCAAATTTTTTGTTTCTGCATTCAAGCGTATAGTACAGCCAAGAGAATGAGGAGAAAAAAATTAACAAGAAGGTCTTGCTTGCATTTCATCTTTTGCAAATAATCAGGATATTTTATGCTCTGTTCCTTTCACTACTCTAATCAATTTTTAAAGAATATGGTACATTTGACTATCCCTGGGCATGTTTATCCTGGAAACTTGCCAGAATCCAAAGCAGAGATGTTAAAGCTGACGGGTTTCAAATGCTGCCCAGGTGCTGTCTACCATGAACATGCCTCTCCCAAAGCTGGACCACCGGTCTCTTCCTGAAGGATCAGAGTCATCACTCATGTCCCTGAGAGACTGGCCACTCAGGCCTGAACTGAGATTAGGTGATCAATCTAAAGGGCAAAATGCTTAAGCTATTCTCATCTTAAGGATGCTGTTTTGGAGGCCTCTGCACTGGAATGGGTTAGTGAAAACGGCTTACTAGATACTTGCCTGGGAATTGTGTTGTTCCCCTCTGCTCTTAGCAGATCCTGGGGAAACCAATGATTAACCCCGAGGATGCCTCAACTTCCACACCTGTGAAAAAGGCAAGCAACAGCCAATGCTACCACCCTGCAAACTCTTAAGTTGTGCTTGCAAAAGGGGCCACAAGGGCGAATGTCTCCCAAAAGCTGATGAAATGATGGCACTTTGGCTGGAGATGGCAGAGGGCAGCAGGCAAACTGGAAAGTTTCTGGGATGTCAAACCAGTTCCCATAAGCACTTTAGAGAAACACCTGGCCTTGGACTAGGTAGGAGGCTGTGGAAAGACCCACAGGCATGCAGGTGGGAGGAGGAATCAAGCAACGGAGGGAGGTGGTGGGGAAGAGGCGCCAGTCCAGCTTCAATTTTGGACAAAAGCAGTTGCATGTGGCAGGCCCGCGGCTGCCACTGCAGCCGCCACACCCTCCTAACTCCCTGGTCCCTCTCATTCCCTCCGGGACTCAGTCCAGTTGGAGCGGGTGCAGGGCCAGAGTCCTGATTCAATGGGGGTTTGGCCCTCGGCCAAGCTCACATTGCCCTGTTCCTCCCCCCAGAGCTAGGGACGGCCTCGTGCCCAGAGCCTCCTGGGAGTTCTAGTCCTGCAGCCCTACGGGTTGCCAGCTGGGAGCGGTTAAGAGAGAAAAGCTCCCAGCATGCACAGCTCGTGGCCCCAACTCGTGCCTTGTCTCTCGGGCCCTGGGCTCCACGCCTCTGATTCTCCATCCAACCCTCTTCTCTATACCACGCCCATTCTCCATGCCCTGCCCACCTCCCAGAGTATGCGCAGTGTAGTTGGGCTGCATCCCTTGAGGCCGGGACTCAGGTAGGGGTGGGGCTCACCAGCCTGGCTGTTGCTGAGGTTGCTTGCAGCCCTGGTGGAAGCTCCCTGGCCAGTATTTGAAATGTGAATTCAATATCTAAAATGGAACTACCAGGTGCCTGGGATCCTGGAATTTGCCTTTTCAAGGCCACTGTCCTACCATCCCCCCATCCCTCCAGGCTGCCATGATCCTCGCTCTGGACCCGTGGTCAGGGTCGCTGCAGAGATCCTCCCTTTGGACCCAATCTGCCTGAAGGGCCCATACCTTGGTCAGGAGTCTTAGAAGGACTGCCCTGAGCCATGTCATAAAAAGGAGAAAACATCACATTGGACAGCCCCAATTCCTGCATTATACAGACAGGAAACTCAGGCGCACTGGTAAGTGACCCCTAAGCCACTTCAGGGGACCACACACATGTCCCTTTTCCCACGCTGCACACAGGCTGGTTCACTGGACTTCCTTATCCCAGTGTGGACCTCTTGGCCTCGTTAACATAGGCAACAACACCGAAACGTCCCTTTGGTCCTTCCCACAATGTTAGGCAAGTTTGTGCAGGAAGGTAATATGCAATTTCTGCTCTACTATAGGGCTGGCTCCTTGGGAACTAGTTTTAATATCCTTGTTTGAATATACCCTCAGAATCACAAAATAATTTGTTGCTGTGGGGGGTTATGGTGATAATTCTCTGAAGTCGTTTTTCCATTTAGCTTTTCTGATTGACTCCAAATACTACAGCACCACACACTTCTTAGACTGGTGGATGCACAGCTCCACTTCTTTGCAGGGAGGATGCACAACAGCAGAATATCTGTGGCCTGACTTTCTGGAGCATCGGTATTACTACAAGATTTGGAAGAAGAAATGTTAGGTCATTTCCAAGGTAAGGAATTAAAAACTTAACACTAAGATGAGGTGGGAAAGTCATATGCCATTAATAATTGTCAGTAATCTGTGCCTGAAATGTCAGACTTTCTCTGAGAAAGAACTCTGAGACCCTATTTCCCATTGTTTTAAATAGGAAAAATTAGAAGGCATAGCAAAGCTATCGAAAAACTCTACCAATTTCCTAAGTCACAGTATGGCACCTAGACATAAGTTACGAACATCATGAGCTCCTCATTTTGTTCCTCATCCAACCCAGTCTCACAGGTCTTCAGTGCATGCTGTGAACACGGCACTGTGCTAGGTGTCGAGGCCTTGGTGAGCATCGTGGTGGGGGTGGACCTTGCTGGAGAAAGATGGCATCATAAAAACTCAAATCCATGCCACTTACAAAACTGAGGCAAAAATGGAAAGACCCAGGAGCCACGCAGGGATGAGGGCATTAATAGATACTTGGGAGTATTAAAATCCATCTAATGGTGTCATGAGTGAATGTGTTCCACTTTAAAACAAAACACTGCTGTTATTCTAAGATATTGACTTAGTATCTTTGTGCAAATATGCAGGATTTAAAATGTTTATTGATGTATAACATGCGTACAGAAATATATGCAGAAGTCATCCACGTAAATCTCAAAGAATTATTACAAAGCGAACACACTTGTGTGACCAAGAACTAACACCAGCTTTACTCAGGCCCCGACAATCCCTTTCTCCCTATTTCCTCCCCAAAGGTAACTGATATCTTACCAGTGAACACTGTATATCGAGTTTGTCTTCTTATACAAGTGTTTTATTACAGAACAATTTAAACAATATACAAAATAAGCAAAATAGCATAGTAGCCCCATCACCCAGCTTCAACAACTACTAATCATCTGCTATTTTTGTTTCATCCACACTCCATCCCATTCTCACCTCACTTTATTATTCTTTTAAGCCTTTGTGCGTGTGTGGTGAGTAAGATGTATGCACACTGAAAGGCACAAATCTCAACCGTACAGTTTTGGCAAATAAACATGCCCATATAACTTTCATCCCTTTAAGAATAGGATAGTTCCATCACCCCCAGAAAACTCCTTCCTGTTCCTTCCCAGACAATTTTTTCCTTCCCCCGATGCAACCCCTGTTCTGGTTTTTTCAGCATAGGTTCATCTTGGCTGAAATCATCCCATGTGTGTTGGTTTCTGTCCAGCTTGCCTCCCTCAGCACGAGGTTGATGAGTCTCTCTCAGCATATGTGTGTCAGCGTTTTCTCCTTGGCACGGCTGAGGACGTTCTGCTCTGTGGATGCCCCAAAGTGCGCTCATCTTGCTCCTGGGGACGTGCAGGTCATCTCCTGTGAACAGTCTTGTACAAACGTTTTTTGGTATGGTGTTTAATTCCTTTATTAGCATTTAAGTGACACACCTTTGGATTTTTACTGGTTGGTCCAGATTACAATATGCATCTTTAACATATCACAGCCTACCTAGACTTAATAGTTCACCAGTTTAATCAATGTAAAATATGGAAGACTTGCTACAGAACGGTTCCATCTACCTCTGTCTGTCCTTTGTGCTATTGTTGTCATAAATTTTACATCTACCCATGTTATAAATCCCACAATACAGTGTTATAAATTTGCTTTAAATAGTCATAGGTATTTTAAAGAAATAAGAGAAATAAGTTAAATGTTTGGAAGGAAATGCTTTGAGACTCTGCAATTGTACTGTTTCTTCTTTAAGTTTCCTCCACAGTTTTTGCATTCATCAGTCAATCTTTCCAACAGTAATTATTACTGTAGCGTTCTAGTGGCGATTTTCAATTTCATGCTATCTAGCGCATTTATTATTTGGAACTCTGTGAGGAAGATTCCCCACCCTCCCTCTCCTTTCCTTCTTCCTTTCTTTCTCTCTTTCTCTCATTCTTTTTTTTCCCTTTTTTCTTTCTTCCTTCCCTTCCTTTCTTATTTAATCTTTTTTATATCAGTATAGCCTCGTGGATATTTATTTTAGTCTCTGGGTAATAATCCAATGCTACCATTATTTATTTTGTTGCTCACAGTTTTCCAGCTTGAGTCATTGGGAAGTCTTTTAGACTGATTCATTTTGACACGTCCCATCATTTTCTGTGTGTGTGCGTGTGTGTGTGTGTGTGTGTTTTAAAGCACTTTCCTACTTTCTGGCACTACAAGATGATCCAGGCTCATTTTGTATTTTCTATCTCCAGCCCTAGAATTAGCCATTTCTCCAAGAAAACCTGGTTCTTTTTATTGGAGAATGATATTTAGAAAACAAGATCTGGGAGCTAGATGTGCTCATTAATATTAGAGTGTCACTGCTTCTAGTCCCTCTCAGCAGAGCTTGGAAATGTATGTATGAATATAAACTCAAGTATACGCATCTGTCTATCGATCTATCAATCTATCTATCTTTTTTGATAGATATATTAAAAGAGACATGGATTCATACTGATACTTCCAACTCCAAGCCAGCACCACTGGGTTTATTCTAGCATTCTCCTTTTGTTTATTTGTAACTTCTTTCACCAACAGTGAGAAACCTAACTCCAGTTAGCTACAATATGTTTACTGTGTCAACTAGTTTCAGAATTGCTAATCCATACCCTTATGAAAAACAAATTGACCACCTAGAGTACAGTGTTTATGTCCAGTACTTTAGTTTTACAGTATCCCGTCAAAACACTGTCTTCCAAAGTAACTTAGGTCAGGACCTTTCATCCCCACTCCTTCTGTATGGTTATGTCACATGCTTGTAATACAGTGAGATTCATTTGTCACTGCATTCCATCTGGGTTCCCCAGCATCCTGATTGATTTTTAAAATTTGCAGAGTAAAATTCACTCTTTGCTGTGTACAGTTCTATGGGTTTTGACTTTATGGTCATGCATACATGTCCACAGTACCATACAGAGCTGTGTTTTTCACTCCCAAAGTTCTCTCATGCTATCCCTTTGTATTCAACCCCTTCCCCTACTCCATCCCTTGGCAACCACTGATCATTTTCCATCCCTGTAATTCTGCCTTTTCTAGAAAGTCATATAAATGGAATCATATTCTATACAGCCTTTTGAATCTGGCTTCCTTCACTTAGAGAAATGCAGCCAAGATTCATCCATGTTGTTGTGTGAATCAAGAGTTTATCCTGGGACCGACCCATGGCTTAGCGGTTGAGTGCGTGTGCTCCCCTACTGGCGGCCCAGGTTCAGATCCATGGTGCGCACTGACACATCGCTTCTCAGGCCATGCTGAGGTCGTGTTCCACATACATCAACTAGAAGGGTGTGCAAATATGACATACAACTATCTACTGGGGCTTTGGGGGGAAAAAGGAGGAGGATTGGCACTGGATGTTAGCTCAGGGCTTATCTTCCTCACACACAAAAAAAAGAGTTTATCCTTTTTATTGCCAAGTACTATTCTAATGTACCAATGCAACACAGTTTCTTTCTCCATTCACCTGATGAAGGACATTTAGTTTATTTCCAGCTTTTGGCAAGTATGAATAAAATGGCTATAAAGATTCCCACAAAGATTTTTGTTTAAACATTAGTTTTCAATTTTCTTCAGTAAATACCTAGGAGTGGGATATCTGAGTCATATAATAAGTGTATGTTTAGCTTTATAAGAACCTGCTCAACTGTTTTCTGAATGCAACTATCATGTTGCATTCCCAGTTCTAATTGCTCCTAGTCCTCACCAGCACGTCGTATTTGCAATTTTATTTTTTATTTCAGCCATTTAATAGGCGTGCAGTATCTTATTATGGCTTCTACTTCCTTTTTGAAAGTGAGTTCTGCTAAATGTAGAATTTTGTGTTGACTTTTGGGTTTTCTTTCTGCACTTGAATGATGTCATTTTGTTGTTGAGTTGTCTCTTTTGTTTTTGATAGTACATCATCCATCATTCACAGTATTTCTCCCTGTATGTAATGTCTTCCACTGTATGTGTGTATTTCCCTGATGCTTTTAAGAATTTCTTTTTATCTTTGGATTTTAGTAGCTTGACTATCGTGTACCTAAGTATGCTTTTCTTTTATATTTTATTTTGTGGGTTTGCTGAATTTCTGGGATCTAAAATTTTAGATTTTCCAACAAACTTTGGAAGTTTTATGCTATTACTTATTGATTTGCCTTTTTGCCTCATTTAATTTTTCTGTCTCTCCCCTCTCTGCTTGGGACTCAATCATCTCACAGGTCATAAGGCTCTCTTCATTTTTCTTCAAAATTTTTACATTCTGTTCTTCAGACTGGATAATTTCTATTGCTGTATCTTCATGTTTTTTCTACTATTTCTAATCTACCGGTAAACTCAAAAGTATTTTTTTTATTTCATCTTCCTATTTGGTTCTTTTGTGTAATTTCCACTTCTCTGCTGAGTTCCCACATCTGTTCATTCACTATGGGAATATTTTTCTTTACCACCATGATCACCTTTATAATAACTGCTTTCGTATTCTTGACTGCTAATTAGAACACATTGGGGAGAGTTTCTACTGCCTGCTTTTGGTCACATATGGATTACATTTTCCTATTTTGTCAAATCTCGTGCTTCTTTTAAATTGTGTACTGGAAATCATGAAAGATAGGTATAGAGGCTCCGGATTCTATTGTATTCCTTGGAAGAGTTTTGTTATTTTTCTAGCAGGGAATCAACTTGGCTAGACTGAAATTCCAATCCTATCTCATTTACAGTGGGCATAACTGAAATCCTAGTTTAGTTCTTTCATCTTCCAACTGCTATTTTTACACTAGGCCTTCTGGGGCCTACCCTGCATGTGTGTTGTTCAAAGATCTGCCAATTTGGAGTGTGTGGGGGAGAGACTTACATATATATTTTGCGATTTTCCTCTTTGTGGCTCCCTCCCTTCCAGAATTTCTCCCCTAACTTTCCAGCTACTCTGCCAGCCCAAAAATACATCCTCTAACATGACAAGTAAGACTGTAGTTTTTCCCCTGTCTAGGCCATGTGCAGATTTTGGAATGCTTTGAGGCAAAAGACTCAAGCTTGCAAATATCTCCTGGTGCAATTCCCATCATTTAAAGGAAGATTCCCTCTCAGTTCTGCTTGCTTTTGGAAGTGATTTATACATACACACAAGTACACATTTATTTTATGTGTATTACATATAGCCACACGAGTCTGTATAAATATATATAATATTTTGTGCAGATTTTATCATTGTTATCTGTGAGAGTGTTAGTTCAACAGGCTACTCCACCATTACTAGAAGCCAGACCTCGGTTTTGTTTCTTTCTTGGATTTTATATAAATGGAATTATAAAATATATAGTCTTTTGAATATAATTTCTTTTATGCAGCCTTATGGTTGTGATATTCATCCATGCTATCGCATGTAGCTAGTGTTTGTTCATTTGTTGATAATAATTAATTTTTTAATGGTCATAAAATATGCATAACATAAAATTTTAACCATTTTTAAGTGTACAGTTCAGTGTCATTCAATACATTCACATAGTTGTGTAGCCATAACCTCCAACCTTCCACAGAACTGTTTTCACCTTGCACTGAAACTTTGTGCCCATTAAGCAACAACTCCCTGTTATCCCTCCCTCTTGCCCCTGGGAACCACCATTCTCCTTTCTATTCCTATAAATTTGACTACTCTAAGTACCTTATATGAGTGGAATCATACAGTATTTTTCCTTTTGTGACTGGCTTTATTTCACTTAGCATAAAGTCCTCAAGGTTCATCCATGTCATAGCATGTGTCAGAATTCCTTCCTTTTTAAGGGTGAAGAGTATTCCACTATGTGTATACACCACATTTTTTTGTCAGTTCGTCCATTGATGGACACCTGGCTTGATTCCAGCTTCCGGCTATTTTGAATAATGCTGTTAAGAACACGGGTGTACATATATGTCTTTATACCTCTGCGTTCAGTTCTTTTGCGTGTATACCCATAAATGGTGTTCTCAGATTCACTTTTTCACATGTAGGAGGGTTCCCCACACCTCCAACAAGCAATTCTTGGAATGCCAGCTGGTCGCCAGATAATTCAACTCAATTTGATGCTGACAACCCAGAGATACATCAGATTCCACAGGTTGATGGCTCCGTCCTATAAGTCTGCACACCCACCCAACCTCGCCTCAACTTCAGATGCCAGTTACAAGCCCAGGCTGTTACCTATACTTCTGACTTACTGGCTAAAAACCAGAGGTTCCCACAACCTTCTCCTTGGGTTTGATTAATTTGGTAGAGTGGCTCACAAAACTCAGAGAAACATTTACTAGGTCACCAGTTTATTATAAGAGGATATAATTCAAGAACAGCCTGTTGGAAGTGGTGCATAGGGAAAGGTATGGAGACGGTACACAGAGCTTTCATGCCATCTCCAGGTACACCAGTCTCCAAGCAGTCCTTGTCATTGCCAACCTGGAAGCTCTCTGAACCGCCTTCTCTTGGGACTTTTATGGAGGCTCTCTCACATAGGCATGATCAATTATTAACTCAATTTCCAGCTCCTCTCCTCTCTCTGGAGGATAAGGGGTAGGGCTAAAAATTCCAAGCTTCTAATCAGGGCTTGGTCTTTCTGGTGACCAGCCCCCATTCAGGAGGCATCCAGGAGCCCACCCAGAGTAGCCTCAATAGAACAAAAGATTCTCCTAGTGTTCTTATCACTGGGGAAATTACAAAGGTTTCAGGAGCTCTGTGCCAAGAACTGGACACAGAGGCTGATAAATATGATTTTTATTATTTCAGAACCCATAAGTGGAATTTCTAGATCATATAGTAATTCTATTTTTAATTTTTGAAGGAACTGCCACACAGTTTTCCACAGTTTTATATTCTCACACTCAGAGCACAAGGGTTCCAATTTCTCAACATCCTTGCCAACACTTGTTATGTTCTGATTTTGTGATAGTAACTATCCTAATGGGTGTGAAAAGGTATCTCATTGTGGTTTTATTTCACATTTTCCTGATACTTAGTGATGTTGAGCATCTTTTCATGTGTTTCCTGTTCATTTTATATCTTCTTTGGAGAAATGTCTATTCAAGTATTTTGTGCATTTTTAAATTGAGTTGTTTTTTTATTGTTGAGTTGTAGATGTTCTTTATTTATTCTAGATATTAATCCCTTATCAGATTTGTGATTTGCAAATATTTTCAATCTTTCTATGGTTTGCCTTTTTACTCTGTTGATAGTATCTTGTGATACAGAAATCTTTTTCATTTTGATGAAGTAAAATTTGTTATTTTTTTTGTTACTTATGTCTTTGGTGTCATAAAGAAATCATTGTTACAATGGCATTTGGACCCAATGACACACAGCTTTTACCATGTGTTTTCTTCTAAGGATTTTATAGCTTCAACTCTAACATTTATATCTTTGATCCATTTTGAGTTAATTTTTGTATATGGTGTAAAGTAAGGGTCCAACCTCATTCTTTTGCATGTGGGTATCCAGTTTTCCCAACAACATTTGTTGAAAAACTGATCTTTTCTCCTTTGAATGATCTTTGTACCTTTGTCAAAAATCATTGGACCATATACGCAAAGTTTTATTTCTGGGGTCTCTGTGCTATTTCATTAGCATAGTGTGTGTATTTACGCCAATACCACACTGTTTTGATTACTTTATAGTAAGTTTTGAAATCAGGAAGTGTGAGTTCTCTAACTTTGTTCTTCTTTTTCTAGATTGTTTTGGTTATTCAGGGTCCCTTGAGAGTCCATATGAATTTTAGGATAGATTTTTCTAATTTTGCAAAACCATCACTGGAATTTTTACCTCTTTGAGTAAGTTGATTCTTAAGTATTTTACTCTTTTTGATGCTATTGTAAATAAAAATGTAAAGTTTTTAAATTTCTTTTTCAGATTACTTATTATTAATGTATAGAAGAACAACTAGTTTTTGCATGTTGATTTTGTGTCCCACTACTCTGCAGAATTTTCTAGTTCTAACAAATTTTTGGTGGAATTTTTAGGGGTTTCAGCATATAAGATACTATTTGTAAACAAATATAATATTACTTCTTCCTTTCCAATTTGGATGCTATTTCTTTCTTTTTCTTGCCTACTTACCTTGGCTAGAACTTCTAATACCATGTTGAATAGAAGTGGTGAAAATGGGCCTTCTTACCTTGTTCCTGATCTTAGAGAAAAAGCTTTCATTCCTTCACCCTTGAATATGATGTTCTCTGTGGATTTCTATATATGGCTTTTATTATGTTGAAGTAGTTTCCTTTTACTCTGAGGGGTTTTTTAGTGGTTTTAGCATGAAAGCATTTTTAGTTTTGCCAAACGCCTTTTCTGCATCCATTGAGATGATCATGTGTTTTTTTCCTTCATTCTGCTAATGTGGTTTATTACATTGATTCATTTTCATATATTGAAACATCCTTTATTCCAGGAGTAAATCCCACTGAAAAATGCTGTATAATCCTTTTAATATGTTGATTAATTTAGTTTATTACTGTTTTATGGAGGATTTTTATATCAATATTCATCAAAGATATTGACCTATAGTTTTCTTTTCTCTTAGTGTCTTTGGCTTTGATATCAGGGTAGTGTTAATCCCATAGGATGACTTTAGGGGTATTCTCTCCTCTTCAACTTTTTGAAAGAGTTTGAAAAGAATTGGTGTTAGTTAATTAAAAAAAAAAATCTTTGGCCCAGGAATAAATTCAGCATAAAATAAATACAAATAAATATTTTTTAAAAATATGAAAAAGTTTTCTTACTAAAAGAAATTAAAAATTAAGCAAGTACATCACTTATCACTTTCTTTCTTTTTTTTTTTTGATTTATTTATTTATTTATTTATTTTTCCCCCAAAACCCCAGTAGATAGTTGTATGTCGTAGTTGCACATCCTTCTAGTTGCTGCATGTGGGACGCGGCCCCAGCGTGGCCACAGAAGCGGTGCGTCGGTGCACGCCCGGGATCCGAACCCGGGCCACCAGCATCGGAGCGCGCGCACTTAACCGCTAAGCCACCGGGCCAGCCCTCACTTTATTTCTAAAAAGTTTTTTAACCTACTAGTAAGCATGAACAAATTGTTAGAATTAAAATGACTGAAGTGTTAATTTTCTTCATTGCAAATTTTCTGACAGAAGTATATGATGCCGTCATGTATCACATCTTTTATGAAAAAATGATCATTTTTTTGTAGTATTTGAAAATATTATGAATTTTCCCAGTGGCCTCTGACAATACTCTGATATGCAAAGTTATCTTTTCAACATGTATGTCTCATCATCATCTTTACCAAATTAACAAACTCAGGTGCTAATTAATTAACTACTTTTCATATGATTCAGGTTCTCCACCACCAACTCCCCTAAGCATCAGGAAATTCTACAACTTCTGCAAGATTAACAATTTTACCTTATATTGTATTCATCTCATGTGGTTTAAAACATCCAAAAATCATTGATAAACTGACCCTGCCCAGACAAAAGCATTGTGAATTATAAAAGATGGTCTCTGTTAAGTGAGGAGGGATTTCAGGTTGAACTTAATATTATGAGTGGTCAATTTATTACAGTGTATTGTTCTGTTATGTATTTCACTTCTTTTCTAAAAAAAAGTGATAGTTGAGGGCACTTAGATAAAAATTTGAGAAAAGAAGGAACTGTTACACGCTGTAAGCTTCAAATGTTTTCAAGCATAAGATAAAATAAGAACTAAAACTATGAAATGACAGACGAAATAGAGATAAGGGGATGAAATTGCAAAACTGAATCTATAATAATATCTCAATGGCTAATGTTGTGCTGCCAGAAAGGTGGTGAAGTCAAAGAATTCGTGAAGATGATAATAAACACACTACAAAGAAAAAAGATTGAAATTTTCATAGAGAGAATTTTTACAGTGATATGACAGAGAACAGGGAAGAGAAGTTGGAGTGAGAGACTATCTGCTTCTTAAATTATTTCCACTGTTGAGAACAAAAATCCAATTTGCTGAAATCTTTATTCCCCTCTATGACCCTATCTTTACCTGCAAAGTCTCAGCATTGAATCGATGTCACAGTCCAGCTTTTCCATCCCTAGGGAACAAAGCAATTTATCTCATCTGAAACCTCAATTGCTCAGGCTGTGAAACAAGGCCGGCCATCCATTCTCACAGAGGAGCCAACTGGAGGTAGGATTTTTGGTTCTGAATTCAGCTAAACATCTTCAAAGAATTGTATCTGGCCTTCCTTATCCAGGGCTATCAGTGAAGTGCTGGCTGGCTTTCAGAGAAGAACAATTCACAGTCAGCAGAGATATTTTCTGTTGAGCTCTCTAGAGAAGGCTGTGGGGCTTGTCAGTAAGAGTTAATTTATATGCGGGTTATAAATTTTTATTTTATTCAAAGATTTATAAAGAAATTTACATGGTAAGTATTATTATCAACATAAAACGTTGTCTATTCTCTGGTCATTTAAGCAAAATTTTCCTCTCAGGGTCCACCCATGGACAAAGCCCAGATTTAATCTCCAAGAGTCAGCCAGGCACTCTGTGGTCCATGGGAAGCCCTCAAGTTTGCAGCCTGTTTCCTTGTGTGCTGTGCTGGTGTTTAATCTTCCATCTCTTCCGGGTACAACTAGACAGATGCTTATCAAATCATCAAGGGACTTGACATTCGAAAAATGTACTTTTCATTATCTTTAGACTTCTGCACTTTTCAAAAAGACTCTCAGCATTTCCAGTAATTGTGCAGCAGTTTACCCAACACTAAGGTTCTCACTATTAAAAGTTAAAACAAATAAATGTTGAAAAGGAAAAAGTGATCTTTGCAATTTTGTACAGAATCTATATAATGGGTGCATCCTTATAAATGGAGGTGATGGTGCTCAGGGCAAGCTACCCCAGGAGGCACCACTCTGGTATGCAGATTATTTCGAGCTGAAGACAATAAGGACTCAGAGAACTCACGAAGAATATTTGAGTTTCCCTTCCCAAACTGCCTAAAGAATTTAAAACAAAAGATCTGTTTCAGGAAGGAGTTATTATCATGATGGCTGTAAAGATAATGTAGGATAGAGGTTACAACAGGAAAGGCACCAAGCCCCTTTTATCAAAAACTCTCTCTCTCCCTGACCACATTATCTATAGATGACCCTGAGAGGAGTTGTCAGGCAAACATTTGTATTTCTATCTCCATGTGAGTTGTCTTCTTGCCCTCTGAGGTCCCAGACCACTACCCATCCCCAACACCTTCCTCGTCTTTAGCTACAATACTTAAGCGGGCAGCTGAGACAGAGGGACGAGTTGCTCATTTCTGAGTTTCTCCCATGTATACATGTTATTAAACTTGGTTTTATTTTCTCCTGCTAACCTGTCTTGTTAATTATTTGGCCAGCCATAAGAACCTTAAGAAAAGGACAGAGGAAGATTCTCTCTCTCCCTCAACAGTTTTTGTGCCCAACGTGGGGCTACACTGGCTGGCAAGTTGCGTTCTCTGGCTGGAAGAACTGCCTTCTCCCTGGATTACTTCAGATGATGAGATACGGGAACGCCTGACGAAAGTCGGCAAAATATAAGACTTCTTACCACGTCAGCCTCCCAGAATCTCTACCTGTGGAGTCCGGTGGAAGGAAGTGGTGAGAATTTTTTTCTCTTTCTAAATTTAGATTGGCAGGAGAAAATATTTGGGAAACGAGTTTCTTGTGCTTTTAGTGACGCTGGTACATTTGGTAGAGTACTCTTGGTTTTGATCTTGATCCCTTTTCCTCCCAGAGATAGTCTCTGTTTTTCTCTTTTGTCTTTGTCTTTTGTATCGTGTGTCATAAGAAGGAAATATCATAGTGTAGGACGCAGGCATAGACCCTATAAGCCTAATGTCTGGGCCGGCCCCACAGACTGGTGAGTTTGTGGGTCTCACCAGACTGGCGTCTATTTAGACAAACTTTGCTGTGGGTTAATATGCACATGAAGTGAAGGCCATTGCCAAGGGCATCTTGGAAGCCAAAAAGGCCACAAATTTGGTGGGCACGGGTCGAGCGGTTAAGAGCCATTAGGGCGCTCGCCACTTTCAGGAAACTCCCGTGACAGGATAAGTTGGGTCATGGAACGGGGTAGATGACACAGGTCCCCCGTCAACTGCAAGAAAATGTCCATGCAATGACGAGGTACTCTGTAAAGCACACAGTCCCCAACCCCGTGACACCTCCCCTCCTAGGTATTATTCTGGCTCCAACAGACCTAAGGCGTGGCTAAAGCTGTCATTGTGCACATAAGAAAAAAACCGGATGAGGTTTTTCCTTCTGTCTTGTTCTGTGTCCTGAGACAACTTGGCTTTGTGCCAAGTGAGAATATCCTCCTTGGTCTCCACCATATGGAAGGTGCATTTACTGGGGTGCCCCTTGGTGGCCAGTCGAATAGACTGGGGTTCTGAACTGTCTCTTTGTCTGGCTGTGCCAAGCTCTCAGGGGAGTTTGTCATAAAGGGCCCAGTCCATAAGGGCTTTTGTCGTCTTAACCTTCGTTGCTTGTTAGTGCTGGAAAAATCCCATACCAGTATCACCTGCCCGATGTCACAGATTAGCGTAGCGGGTCTGTGACTGGAGGCGTCCCACACTATTGTGGGAGACCGGAGACACCGTTTTCACTACACCATCCTTACCGCCTGTGCAACGAAAGTCTTTACTTTCTCTGAATATCTTTGGGAGTGAATTCTGTGGATCATGGGGGCTACATCATCTGCGCCCTCACCAGGGACGCCTCTTGCGTCCACGGTAAAGATTTATTCTAAGCGTGGAAAGTTACCTCTGGGTCTTTCTTAAAAAGTCTTATTGGATCGAGTCACTATTGGAATAAATATACAAATGAAGATCCTACTCGTCAATGGCCAGATGACGGATTCTTTGAATTGGGAAAACTTCTAAATTGGGGGAAAAAAATATGTTTTGAGAGCTCTCACACAATTGTTTAATTGGTACCTAAAAAAGGGCCAGAAAAAGGAGGGGAAAAATTTAAATAGCCTTAAGAGCTTGACTCAGGTTGCAATTGAATTGAGAACATGTAAAAGTGTAAGTGTTGATAAGATTATAAAGGTTGGAATGTTTGAGCTAATTTTATATAAAGAGGTTACATCAACTTTGCCTGAGTATATTTTAAAATGTCTGACTGGGAATTCTTCCCTTGTCCAAAATCAGAAGACCCAGATCTATTAATAAAAATCTTAATGATAACTATGGTTAAAGGTATAAGAGGTGATGAAATTTACATGAAGTTTTGTACAAAAAACTGATGTTATTTCTATTACAGAACTGGTTAACAAAAATAGTAATTTAAATGATGGCTAATTTTATCTAATGTCTTATGAAGTCTTATAGACAATCTAAATAATTATTGGGAACAAGTAACTAAATAGTTGTGAAAAAGATGAATGTTGGGTGAACTTTAAACAATAATTATGTGTTATGGTGGTTACAGCTTCCAAACTCTTTTTGGTGACATAAAACTTTAGAGTTTTGCTAAATTTTGTGATAAAAATTCGCTGAGTATTATCATTTCCAAATAAGATAAGATATTAGACATTGATTGCTAAACTTACGTTTGTCTACCTTTGGCTTTTCATTACAGGAAAACTAAAAGGTGTTTTGGGACTATTGGTAAACGTGTGTTTTATTAAAAGATTGTACTATAAAGGAACATATTTCTAGAAGTTATGAAGTCTTTATAAATTTTCCAAGCTACAAGATCCTAATGTAAAAGAAAGATTATAATTGTTTACTTAGTTTTTACTTACAAATTGGGGTTTCTAAGAGTTAAAATTTCTAATTAGTATATGTGATTGAAGCTACTAAATATTAAGAAAATTATGTCTGTGTACAAGGAAAGTAAGATGTATAAAGAAGGAACAAAGAATGGAGATATTTTATTTGATTGATTAAGAAAGATAAATTTGTCTTCAAGAACTAGGAGGGAAAAGAAAGACATGGGACAAATTCTGAATGTAAAAAGAAAGTTATAGGTTTGTGGAAGAGGAATTCTGGAAAAGCAGTTTTTGTATGGTCAAGTTGGCTCAGATTGAAATGAATTTAATTAAGTAAATGAGTTTTAATATCAGAAGGAAGCTGGTACAAAATTATAATTTGGTCTTCTTTCTCTTAAAAGGATAATTTTCTTGAACTTGATAAAGAGGTTATAAAAGATTTTTCTTTACCTTTGGGTAAGTCTACCTAAAAGACGGAAAAAAAAAATCTGTTAAAATGATTTCCTGCGTTCAAAAGACTGAGGTCTCTCTATTAAAGTTTTTGGACTGTCAATGCTCTCTTTGCTTTAACGTTTTCTATTTTTGACAAGCTCCCCAAAATTCATATAAATAAAGTCTTTTTCTTTACTTTTTTTCTTTGAGAATTTTCAAAGGGCCCTGGAACTTCTCAAAGAAATTTGCTCTCTTCCTACAAAGGGAAAGATACTAAATTTATTAGGCTTATTCCGTATGTTAAATTACATGGAAAGCATTGTCAGACAAGTGATGGTAAGTCTGCTTAGGCGCTGTTATGTGGGCAAATGTTATTGACATAGGTGTTTTAAAATTGTATAACATTACTGAAATTCTGATCTGTCCTGATTATCAGTCATAATTCTGGTTATTATTATTTTAAAGTGTTGTATGTCACAAAATTAACAAAATTCCTCTGTCAATTGCCATTTTGAGGTCTTGTTTACAGACTTATTTCTTTGCTCTAATGCCCTTGCAAAATGTTTCAACTTCAGAAAAATTCATGGAAAGGACTCTGACATTTACACTGGAGTACAGGTTTCTGACAAACTTTCTGATAATAAAACTGAACTTGGTAAGAAATTACAGAAAGCTGATGGAAAGACTGATAACTTCATGAAACTGCTCACAAAAAGATTGGGATCAAGAATGGATTACACAGGACTGAATGAACTGATAAGGATGATTATAATTTTTATTATTTTTCATTTGAAGTATTGCTGAATTTTTAATATTTTGTTTTTTTAGATTTAAGGAAAACTTTTTCTCTTTTCTCCTGAGCTAGCTATGACTTATAACAATTTGGTAAATAATATTTTTGTAAGTAAAATTGAAATATTTATCTTTCTCTCTATCTGATCCCTCGAATTTGGAAACTCTTAGTGAGTATTGTTGTTTTCATGGCAATATAGTTATTTGCATAAGTTCAATAAGAATCTCTTCTCCTTATAACAGGACACAATTGGAAACACTGGTTCTATTACCAAGGCTGTGACTGGAACATCATATTTGCGATATAACCATACAGCTTTTGAGGAATGAAGATTGGACTTTATGGAATAAAGCCACGTGGAAACATTGCCCTGGTACCTTATGTTCCAAGCAGCGCTTACCAGGATAAGTAAAGAATGTCACTTATCTGGCAAGCACAAGGAACCTCGAAATATTTTGGGGGAACCTCGGAAGAGAGGAGTTCACCCAAATCTGTAGGTATTACAGGCAAAGTCTGATAACAAAATTTTGGCTTGGCTTTCCTGGCCTGGAGAGGCCTTTAAAGTTCAATCTGAGATTCCTTATAAAAAGTTCCAGCAAAGCAGATTTAAAAGAGCCTATGTGATCAATTGCCATTCTTGCTGTACTTATGTAAATAATTGGGCCAACTCTATTGGAACTAGACTTATTTTGCAAACTACTTAGTTTTAATTTGTCCATCTTTGATAAAAATGAGGGTGATTTTAGAAAGAAAAATTATATTTCTGTAAAAACTATAGTGTAGATTTGCGGATATTAGATCCTGGTTTTGTTAATTGTCTTTTAAGGTTTTTGTTTTATATTGTTGACTTGACTGGATCCTGATTTCTTCTAGTCTCCTAAAATATCTAGCTACAGATGTCCAAACTAACGTTTTTTATTTTTTCCATCATTTTCATTTGGAATCGCTGAAAACTGAACCTGCCCTTTTTCCTGAAGCCTTTCAAACTGAAGCTGATGGACTTGCTATAAACTTAAGAGATTACCCGATGACATCATCAGAGACATTTTAAACTGCAAAAGCTGCTTTGACGCTGACATCTAAAAATCTTATCTGGCTGTCCTCTAAACTCAGAAACTGCTTTACAACTTGCTCCAACCATTAACCTTGTTTTTCTTTCGTTTACATAGAAATGCTTCCATTAAATACTTGATTGCTTGCTTCCACGATATAGGTGTAACCTTGAGAGCCCACCTGCATCACCACCTTCTAAAATGTACTTAATTGAACTATCTATTATCAGGACTAAGAAATGTGCTCAGTGAGATGAAACAATCTACCAACTCAGCTTTTGGACTATGAAACGTCTTTAATTTTCAAAAGGACTGTGAAACTTCTAGGAAAGTTTCAGAGGAGGGAACTGATGGTGCTCAGGGCAAGTTACCCCAGGAGGCACCACTCTGGTATGCAGATTATTTCGAGCTGAAGACAATAAGGACTCAGAGAGCTCAGGAAGAATATTTGAGTTTCCCCTCCCAGACTACCTAAAGAATTTAAAACAAAAGATCTGTTTCAGGAAGGAGTTATTATCATGATGGCTGTAAAGATAATGTAGGATAGCGGTTACAAAAGGAAAGACACCAAGCCCCTTATATCAAAAACTTTATCTCTCCCTCCACATTATCTATAGATGACCCTGAGAGGAGTTGTCAGGCAAACATTTGCATTTCTATCTCCATGTGAGTTGCCTCTTGCCCTCTGAGGTCCCAGACCACTACCCACCCCCAACACGTTCCTCGCCTTTAACTGCAATACTTAAGCAGGCAGCTTAGACAGAGGGATGCGTTGCTCATTTCTGAGTTTCTCCCATGTATACATGTTATTAAACTTGTTATTATTTTCTCCTGCTAACCTGGCTTGTTAATTATTTGGCCAGCCATAAGAACCTTAAGGGAAAGGGCAGAGGGAGATTCTCCCTCTTCCCCCAACAACAAGATTATCTGATTCCCAGAAAAAGAAAACATTACTATAATATTAAGGCTACAACTGTCAAAATGAAGCCAATATACACTCAAGTCAAGCTTTTGCTCAAAAGTTAATTGGCTCCTCTTTGAAACTTTATCATGTTTATTATGTAAGCATAATATAGAGCCTAGAATATAGAAAGTGCTTATTGGGAAGTTAACATTGTGATCATTTATTTTGTAAATGTTAGTATGAGAGATGTAATTCGTTTTCTAGTATATTCAGATTTTCAAGTTCTGCTAAACCTAAAGCCACATTACTGGCAAGTTGGGATACCTCTAGACATCTGAAAAATATGAATCCTAAACAGAAGCATATAAATTCTCTATTCATCAGGTTCTAAGTTCTAAAACATTCTAAGGTGTTGGAACAAATCAATGGCATTCCAAATTTACAGTAAGGCTACATGTGCCACACAGGATCCTACAGGAAGAGAAATCCAGATTTTAAATAGAGGAGATTATGCACAAAAATAAAGTACGTTTTCAAGTCTGAAAGGGGATTTCAAGAAAGAAGAGACTCTCAGAACATGTGGGAAGTGGTAAATAACTTATCAAGGGCTCTCTAAAGGAGAACATATTGTGGACAAAAGAGCTTCACACCAGAGAGCTAAAATGGCATCTCTGGAATCCTTACGATGAAATAGATGCTGAACTACCATTTCCTGAAACTTAAAATGCACCTTGGGCCGGCCCCGTGGCTTATCAGTTAAGTGCACACGCTCAGCTACCTGCGGCCCGGGTTCGGATCCCGGGCGCGCACCGACGCACGGCTTCTCCGAGCACGCTGAGGCCGCATCCCACATACAGCAACTAGAAGGATGTGCAACTATGACATACAACTATCTACTGGGGCTTTGGGGGAAAATAAAAGGAGGAGGATTGGCAGCGGATGTTAGCTCAGAGCTGGTCTTCCACAGCAAAATGAGGGGGATTAGCATGGATGTTAGCTCAGGGCTGATCGTCCTCACACAAAAAAATAAAAATAAAATGCATCTTATCCTCCAAACAAATACCACCTCCTGCCTTGCAGCTTACCTGGACATAGTGATGTGTTGGAATCGTTTTTCTAATTCATTGGTTCTTTTTTTTTTTGAAGATTTTATGTATTTATTTTTCCCCCCAAAGCCCCAGTAGATAGTTGTGTGTCGTAGCTGCACATCCTTCTAGTTGCTGTATGTGGGACTTGGCCACAGCATGGCAGGAGAAGTGGTGCCTTGGTGCGCGCCCAGGAACCGAACCTGATCCACCAGCAGCAGAGCGTGCGCACTTAACCGCCAAGCCACGGGGCCGGCCCCTAATTCATTGGTTCTTAAACTTGATGGGCACCAGAAGCACCTGGAGGCCTTGTTGAAACCCAGATTGCCAGGCCCCACCCCAGACTTGCCAGTTCAGCAGGTCTGCAGCAGCACCTGACAATTTGCATTTCAGCCCAGTTCCCAGGTGATGCTGATGCTGCTGGTCCAAGGACTCCACTTTGAGAACCACAGCCTGATTTGCACCCTATATATGGTTACCAAATCCATTATTTTATCCTTTGGCTGCTACTTTTCCTTTATCACATCAGCACCTTAGCTCCGAATCTCCTCACCTAGCAATGGGAATACGTGGAGATTTTAACAGCTGGTTCTCCTTTCCAGATCAGTTCTCCCTCTTCCTCTCAATACTACATTCTCTTGCCAGGTAACTGTTCCTTAAACATCAGTGCATCATAGATCTTCCTCGCTCAAAAACTCATGACTCTTATGCTGAACACAAGACATTTTAAATTCTCCACTTGGTTCACAATGTCTTTAATAGCCTTACTTTAATAGTAAAATGTGGACACCCTGTTCCGTACCCTGCCTGCTATAAAGGAGTATGTGAGGATTACATAAGATACAGTCAGTTCTCTTTCTGCACAGTGTGACATTCTATAAGGTCATTGTGTACACTGAATCGGTGAATATGACCCACTGCTCCTACGGGAAATGCAGTGTTAGGTTTCTGTAAGCCTTAGTCACATTTTCTTCAACTCATCAGTACATTACCTTGTTCTCTGTGTGTTCTCTTTAAAGTCACCTTACTTAATATATATTGTTGATATATTAACATTGAACTCACACCAACAGCACTGTAACTCGTGTCTGATAGTAGCTTGTCGAACACACATACTTTCTCAGTAAAGGCACGTCACAGCCTCTTGCCCTGAGGAACACCAGGCAACATTGCAGCACTACACATGGGGGACATATTAAATGGCAAGGTCACCAACATAATGCACAAAAAGATAAGAAATGAGGCACTAAATAGACTGCAAGAAGGACACTTGTTTACAATGTGGGCTGAAACAAGAGGGCAGAGCAGCACCTTGTTCCCCCTCAGCTGGGAATGTGCACGTCGAGTGAATCAAATTTCTCACCACTTTGTGCATATCTGCAAATGGACATGAAAGCCCTGAGAGTGTTCATTTGGGGGCTGCCAGTACATTTTAGCTAGTGGGCAAGTGTGCAGACACGGAATCCACAAATAATGAGGAGCAACTATATTATGAAAGCATCTTTTCAAAACCAGAATATTGCTTATATATAAGAGCAATAATGATAACATAACAGCTAACATTTAAGTGCCTACTATGTGCCAGGAGCTCTTCTAAGTACTTTACATAAGTTGATGCATGTAAATCTCACTAAAACGCTACAAGACAGGAGTTTTCAGTAGCCCCTTTTGATAGATGAGGAAACTAAGGTTCAGAGAGTAAATATTTCCACAGGTTCTCCAGTTAAAAGTGGAATAACTGGGATTGATGCCCAGACAAACTAGTCCAAAGCCCACAGCCTCAACCACTATGGTAGGAATGTGAGCGAATTTTCTACCACTCCCTGAAAAGCCCCTTCTGATCCAGCCTGTGTGGTCTCACACATACTTATTCACTCATCAAACATTTTCTGAGTGCACCAAAGGTGTCAGGTACGGTGTTTAGATACTGGAGGGACAAATAGAATATCGTCACAAATAATCCATAACCAACCAATAAATCAAAATTGGGGTGAGTTTATTATGAGCCAAGCTTTGAGGATCATATAGCCCAGGAGAGTCTTTTCACAAAGAAATGGAGCACTGCAAAGAAGTGGGGTGTATAGTGTGGTTATATACCATCAAAGAGCATGTACCACATGTGATTGCAATGTCCCTTTTACAATAGCCACGACATTGACCTGTTGGCACGTGGATTGATGGACACTATGGGTATCAGGTGTGCTGTCTCCATGGGCGTGGCTGTTGTCTCAAGTTTGGTGGTCACGGAATGATCGCAGCAATCAAATCCTAGTCTATGGAGAAATGCTTATCCTTAAGGAAATGCTAATGTGGGGGAAGTTGCATTTACACCTTAAGGGCATTGCTTTTGTCTTTGGGACACGTTAATTGCTTAAAGCGGATATACAATGGATGAACAGAGGCTACAGGCCCCTTTTGGGGAAAAGAAAAAAAAAACAAGGTCAGGCCCAATTAGTTTTACACCAAATGGCTTCCTCATATGCTCCAATGTATCCTGTTGCTGGCCATTTATTCATCAAGAAGAAGGATCGTCTCAGATTTAAGGAGCTCACTGTCTATGAGACAAGAATAAAACAACAGTTATGGAAAAGGAAATAAGTACAGGGTCCCAGAGTGGGGACATCAAAATGGGTCTCTAGATGGAGACCTCTCAGGAAATGTCTCCAAGAGGAAGGAACATTTGATATGAGTTTAGATCAAGAAATAGGAATTAAGTTGATTAATAAAGGAGGTAGGAGTGCAGAAGAAACACATATAAAAAGACAGATATAAAGGATGCTAAAGCTTTCAGAAAATGGGGGTATTTTTAAGGCTGGAACAAAGCGAACATGTAGGACACAGTGGGTGATGAGGCTAAAGATGACGACAGCAAGAGAAAGCCTGCATGTCCAGCTCAGGAGTCTGAATGTTCTCTCGGATGCTCTGAGCAGTCATTGAAGGAGTCTAAGCAGATATCAGATTTAAGCAAATTTGGATTCTAGAAGGTAACTCTGGAGGCATTGTGAAGGAAAGATTAGAAGAAATTAAGACTGAAGGAAAGGGACCTGTTGGAAGACTAGGCAGCGATCCAGATAAGATAGGTCTTGGCCGGCCCGGTGGCGCAAGCTGTTAAGCATGCGTGGTCCAATGCGGTGGCCCGGGCCTCGCCGGTTAGGATCTCGGGTGCGCACCAACGTAGCGCTTGGCAGGCCATTCTGTGGCAGCATCCCATACAAAGTGGAGGAAAGTGGGCATGGATGTTAGCCCAGGGCCAGTCTCCCTCAGCAAAAAAAGAGGAGGATTGGCAGATGTTAGCACAGTGCTGATCTCCTCACACACACAAAAAAGATAGGCCTTGGCTCAACCACGGAGTCTGCAGGTGGAGGAGGCCAGGAGGTGGGAAGCAGTGCTGGGTTCCTGCAGGAGGAAACTGAGCTGCCTCTCAGTCACGGGAAGACTGTGCCTGTCATGGCCTCCCCACTCCCATGCCCAAATGCCATGTTCCTTTCTGCTTCAGTACCTTTCCTCTCTTCTCCCATCTGAAATCCTCACTCTTTCTTCCCTCCACCTGCTCAAAAGTGGTCCCTTTGAGGACTTGATCTAGTCTACCTCTCCTAAGAAGCTGTCCTTAATTACAATTTCTCGATAACATTCTCATTTTTTTTAAGGTTCTGTAATACAACATACACTAAATACCTTGGCAGAATCAAATTATATCTTGCAAACAATTTCATGTATGTGGAGGAGCTTGGAACCGTATAATTCTTTATATTTCCTTCGATACCTACCACAAATACCTTGCACATAGAGGTCAATGGATGTCCAGTAAAGTTAAATAGAGTGGAAGCACACTTTATAAGCTAAAAACTTTTATGAGTTCAGTTATTCCTTTAGATCAACTGCTTGAACCATTTGTTTTTCTCCACAGGTCAACAGTGTTGCCCAGCACAAATGAATTTTACACCTTCTCAAACTCAATAGAGCAAAGATGGAACTTCATTCCCCTTGCAAGTCTTACTGCCCCAGAGGAAAGCAACAACATGTGACGTCTAATTCTTTCTTCACATTCTCGTCTCAAATTGTAACTGTTTCCCAGTTGCTAATTGGTTTTCATTATTAAAACTGACAAAAAAGTTTCTCATTATTTCTTTCTTTCTTTTTTTTGTGTTATGAGAAAGATCAAACCTGAGCTAACTTACAATGCCAATCCTCCTCTTTTTGCCGAGGAAGATTGGTCCTGGGCTAACAATTGTGCCCATCTTCCTCCACATTATATGGGATGCCGCCACAACATGGCTCGACAAGCGGTGCATTGGTGTGCGCCCGGGATCCAAACCTCTGAACCCGGGGCTGCCGTAGCGGAGCGTGCTCACTTAACTGCTGCACCACCGGGCTGGCCCCTCTCTTTATTTCTAAAGCTAAAATGTCTAAATCTTTCTCTGGGCTAGTTGGAGTTTCCATAAAATGAAAATGTACATTCCAGAAAAATCCTTAACTTTCCAGAATAATCTTGAATATGGTAAACACCTTGGCAAAAATGTCACTGATTTTCAATGTCAGTGCCTCCACAAGGGTATCCTTGCATTGTCTCCCCTCCCAACCACCTCTCACTTTGGCCCTCCCCAGGCTCATGGGGTCAAACTCTTTACTGAGCGCTAGGAATGATCAGAGTCTGAGGGAGACTTCAAGGATGACTAAGCCATGGTTTCTGACCCCAACCATCTCTCTCCATCTCTGCTTTAACCTCTATTTTTCTTACTCTGGTTTCTACTTTAGTTGTTTACTTGTCTTGTGAATTGTTGTTTTGTGGTTTATAATTATCATGTAAATTCATATTACTTGTTGCCTTAGAGTTTAGAAAGAACTTACATTAAACAATGTTTTTTCCCAGCCCTTTGACGTGTCTAACACCTTTCAACGAAATTCAAGTGGCTTCTTGTTTTTACGTCTCCATCATTATTTAGAATTATGTTCACCCCACACTTTTGAACTGACTAATGCTGCTTTATTCTTTAAACTATTCTATGACAAGACTCACGTGAGGAATCCCTGAAGCACCATCAGCTAGGCATCCCCACATTCCTCACATCTGTTTCCTTGATTTGTTCCTAACTAAAGATGTTTCTGAAACTAATACTGAATTGTACCAAGTGGTCATTGCATAAAAAGCACTATCACAGATACCTTAAAGAGAAGAAATGGAAAAGAATATTCAATTCCTCAGATAAGTTTGCAATCCAATGAGGCATTGAGGGGACCAGGGGGCACTGATCAGAGCAGGAATCTAAGAGAAGAGTTTTAAGTCAATTTCAAATGAGGTTAAAACTGGAATGAGATAGTATTTTACCGGTTATCTGAAATCATAGGCATTTTTCTGACCTATGAGAATTTATTTGCATATAAACTGTACGTGTGGGGTAAGAGAGTGCTGATATTGTTTGATTTCTTTTTATTATTCACCACTTTGTAATAGATGTGGCTATTCACAATTAATAAATATCATAACGTGGAGAGACCCAATTGCCTCTTGTTATCAATTCTTACACAAAGCTAAAGTTTTAAAGATCAAACTTCATTCTAGTTACCTTGCAACTAGTCTATTTATATCAGAAAGATGCTGAGTTTTAGGAAAATACTTCAAAACACAAATTTTATATGTAATTTCAAAAGCAAAATATGAGTTAAAAATTGGGTGGTAACCAGTTTTGCTGCTATATATTAAACTTTAACATGGGAGCAGACATTTTTAGAGAATATAATTGATATTTGCCTATTTGTATATTGTAGAATGTTAAAGGATTTACAGTTTTAATAGTATTTCAAATACCAGAGAATAAAAAACAGAACTGTTTCAGTTTTACGAAATAGCTTTTTAGACATAGCAGATTTTCAGAGCATATTACTTGAAAATAAAATAATCAGTTAGTGAGGTTTAAGCCATGTGGTTTTATTTTGAAATTGCTCATTCCATAGGAGCATCAGTAAAAGCCCTCCAGGAGTAGCTGATGCTCTTTCCTTCCGCCTGAGCACCGGCTGTATTTTCTTTAAGCCTCAGACTCTCGGGCAACACCATAGCCCTCAACTCTGTTTAGTTGAGAAAAGGCTTTATGAGTCATATGTTTTTTCTAGGGGTATGGAGCTCCCAGACTTATTAAGTACAGGGAGAGAGTAAGAGTCTGAACACATTCAATAAACTCCAATGTGCTCAGGTGAGAAGACAGGTGCCTGAACTCACATGTGAAGAAGAACTTAAGAGGATGCTTTCTGACTCTGGTTCGTGCCTCTGACTAAGCAGTCCTGGACATCCCCGTTACAGCCACGGAATAACACAGGCAGTCTTGATGGAGCAGAAGTCCTCCTATGTCCATCATTTGTGCAGAGCAAACTGGCTTAAGATCTCTCATTTCCTGCTGCAGTGGTAATTTACAGAGATACAGAACTGCCATTTAGTGACTAAGAGAGCAGCAAAGTGCTTTACATGAAAAGTGAAATTCTGAGTTTTATAAAACAGAACAGTGAAGCACTAAAGTTGGTAAAGTTGATACAATGTGGCACACGAAAGTTATAGTAAACCTGAAAAATGTGTAGGTGAACTAATCAGTTGCTCTCTATGCCTCTAAAACATGTCTTGACATCCTACTCATAAATAGTAGAGTTTAAATATAATAGAATAACTTTGGAAACAAACTTCTCATCTCATCTCATCCACTGCTGTTGGCAGGAGCCGGTATTAAATAACCAGATGGTGAGAACCCATGTTGAAGCACCATTTTTATCACAATGGAGAGAATATGAGGCATAACCCAACGGACTGATGTTCACATCTTCCCTCTTACCCTTGATCAGTTTTGTAAACATGGTTTTCTTTATCAGTTAAATATGAATTATAACAGTTACTTTAAAGGATTACTGTAAGAATTGCATAAGGGAATACAGTAAAGGAACTGGCGCACAGTAGATTGATAGTTAATTCTCCTGCCCTGTCTCTCTTCTAAGAAACATACAGAAATAATCTAAGAATAGAACCCATGTATAAAGTAAACTTATGACAAACAGTCAATGGCTCCTGAAGTAAGGGACATCATTGTTGAGTGCTTAACCTCAACTGCCTCCAAATACTGTTAACTCTCAATTAATTTTATGTGTTTTCTGTCTTCCAGACACTTCACTGGCTACAAGGAAAGGAGAAGTGTGAAATTGAAATTAATTTCACCCTTGAATGGCCTAGCTGTAACAACAGGTGTTTTAAATCACCTAGTTCTTCAGGTTTTCTGCTTATTACTATATATTTTAACATGGTTCACAGCCAGAGAAAATAAGAAAATCATTATAATTTTACACACGTGAATATATGTCTTGACTATTACAGCTGGACTCTTAATATATAGAGCAATGTTGTACATGTTTTGTGCTTGTTGATAGTACAGAATACTTTTGTCCAGGCTTTCTTTGGCATTATCATAAATAATGAAGATCTCAGTAATATAAGCCCAGGAGAAAAGGGTTTATAAAAATCTAACATACTATCCTAGTCATGCCTCAAAAAAAAAAAGCTATAAAAATAATGAGAGGATATTTTGAAGGCACTATTTTTCTTAATTATTTCCAACTTTATTTCCCTTTACCTCTTTTTAATCTTTCTCTGTCTTATTCGCTATTGGCTAATCATCTCACAGTAATTAAATCACCCTCAGCAGAGTCCACCATGCCTCTTCAAGTGCCCCAGCCTAATGTCTGTCTCAGCTCTGACAAAAAGTAGCTGGGAAAACCTGTTTTGTGGCACTATTCTTAAGAATATCTTTACTCTTGGGCTGGCCCCGTGGCTTAGTGGTTAAGTGTGCACACTCTGCTGCTGGCGGCCCGGGTTTGGATCCCAGGCATGCACTGACATGCCAGTTCTCTGGCCATGCTGACACCGCGTCCCAAATACAGCAACTAGAAGGATGTGCAACTATGACATACAACTATCTACTGGGGCTTTGCGGGGAAAATAAATAAATAAATAAAATTATTTAAAAAAAAAGAACATCTTTACTCTTACAATAATAGCTATATGTTTGAAAGGCACCAGTGGATTACAAAATGAAGTACTTGACCAATGTTGTATCCCCATTTTCCCTCCAGGGAGAACACAACATTCGTGTGTAATGCAGGGCTGCTGCTTTATTGTTCTCTCCTTTCAAGACATTTTATTACCTGTAAAACATAATAGGATTAATGGTGATATATGAGTAACAATATAAACTTACAGACAGCAAAAAGATACTATTTCAGTGTCATCATTTTATGTACTGTAACAAACAGTAATATTTTCATAGTGTAATATCTTGATTGATCATAAATTTTTTCCTGGCTCATTTTTATGCTAATTCATTTATTAGATTACCAAATTTATACTTTTATGATCTTTATTTTCAATCAATATAATTGAAGGGACATCAGTTGTTCTTGGTAAGTGAAAGTTCAGAAAACATTTTTGATAATGTATAAGTTTGAGAAGGATCTTTTTGTTTTTTAAAAGAGAAGTCAGGCCTGGCCCTGTGGCTTAGTGGTTAACTGCGCGCGCTCCGCTGCTGGAGGCCCGGGTTCGGATCCCGGGCACGCACCGACGCACCACTTCTCCGGCCATGCTGAGGCAGTGTCCCACATACATCAAGGATGTGCAGCTATGACATACAGCTATCTACTGGAGCTTTGGGGGAAAAATAAATAAATAAAATTATAAAAAATATAAAAGAGAAGTCATTTAATATTTAGAAAAGTTCTCAAAAATCATCAAACTCTTTAATTTTACAGAAAGGAATACTACGTTCCAGAGAGCCTAAGTACGTTGTCACACACTAACCAGAAACAGACCTGGGCCTAGAACTCAGGTCTGAGTCACCTGACTTCTACTGGACCACACTCAAGGGAGCACACCCTCTTCTTACTGGTAATTTCTAATACTAAGTTATTTTCAAAAGCACAGTTGAGAGAAATTGTAAATAAATAAAACATGATTTTATATAAAAAAGTAGCAATTGGGACCCACAATTTCTATTCCATATGAGTGTTTCCTTTCTTGTAGGTTTCTTGTTTTTAATACCAAGTCCATTTTGGTAACAAGAAAAAAGACATAATGTTTAGTTTCTTTAGTAACATACAAAAAGCTTCTGTGGAAATTAAAAAGACACTAACTAATGTCTCGTCTACTAAAGCAACTTAAGAATATTATTTGATTTTGGGAAAGCTCTGAGAGATTTTTTTAAAAATCATATCCACGTGACTATTAGTCCAGCCAGGCACATCTCCACATGACATCTCCTAGAGTGCCCAGTTTTCTGCTGGATCCAGCTATTGTCAGGCCCAATGCTCTGGCTGAGTAGAGAATGATGCCGCTTCTGAAAAGCATGTACTCAGTTCCACTTCAAGGCTGATTGATGGAGACACTAGGAAAGGAAAAGATGAAAATATTACCCTAATCAATGATGTAAAACACAAGCTATGAGCAACCGTTAAAAGAATTCTCTATGAAATTGATCAAATCTACTATCACTACACCGGGCTATTTCCTATCAGTAATTTGACACATAAACAAATAGAATAGTGTATTTAATGATATCAATTCTTTTAGTTGTGTGCTTTTCCTTTTAAAACTACATATGCTTATATGTGTTTGCTTTATTTTCAGGTGGTGTCACCGTGTCAAGGCCTCGCGGGCAGGTGGGGCTTTCACTGAGGACCCCCAAGGCCCCCCCTAGGCCCGCTGGCTGTGCACGTGCCCTTGGCCTCATGGGCAAGCCCTGGGCCAAGGCCGCAGGGCTTCCATAGCGAGCGGCCAGAGAAAGAAGGGCCCATGAGAGAGGTAGGCGAGGGGCGCGGGCTCTGCCAACTTCCTCTTCTCAGGTCCCTGAGAGAGAGAGACACAGAGAGAGAGAGAGAGAGTGAGAGAGCGAGAGAGATCCCTGACCTCTGCATTGCTGCCTCCACCGCTGGTGCCATGTCACACACCATCCCCCTTCCCCCAGCATCCCCATGCTACCCCTGGGAAGGCACCACCACTGGGAGGCCTGTTCCTGGTCACCTCCCTGTCGTCCCTTCAGGACCAGAGCCCAGTGCAGGGGAGTTGGTTCAGACAAACATTTACATGTCCCTCTCCATGAGAATTGTCTTCTCCAGTCTCACATCCCAAACCCCACCCCCAACATCCTCCTTTGTCTTATCTGAAGATAGTATTTAAGAGGAGCATCTCTGCCATTCTTTTGAGAGACTCCATTTCTCATGTGTCTCCCATGTATACATGTTATGAGCCCAATTTAATCAAGCATGGATTCTTTTACTTGCCTATTTGCATCAGGAACATAATTACTAGCTAGAGAATTAATTAGAGAATATTCATGGTGAAAGAAAGATGTCATTTCTAATAACATAATGGAATTCCTTGAGGCTTTATTCTGGGGATATGTGTAGGATTAAGTCAGGACACACTGTGAGAGTGATAGATAAGTTCTATATATTTTTCTTCTTCAAGACCATGAATTTCAGCCACAGTTCATACCCATCTACTTTGCAACAATGAAAAACAAACAATGACCTTGAATATTTTGCCCTCAGATTCATTAGTCTTTAAAGTATTAATTGAACAATTTAAATCTAGATGAGTGAAAGACTATGGAGACTTCTAGAATGTCACGTTAGGTCCTTTAGAAGTGAAGAATTGTTTTTATAAAACATTTCTATTCCTTCTTATACCTTGACAATAATGTTACTCTGAATCTGTTGTAAAGAGGATAATGGCAGATTTACTTTAATTTGCACCCTTTTTTAAGTACATTTACCTAATATTTCTCAGTCTCTTGAAAACTTTTATCTTTAGCTCAACATTCATTTAAATCACCAGACCTATTTGATGAAGCCGACATGAACATTTACTCGAAAACTCCTCAGAAAATTACTAATTTAACCTGTACTCTGGACGATCCATTGTAAAACGCAAACTGGATTTGCCAGGCCCCTCAAAACGGCTCATAACTCTGTTTGTACATTTATCTGGGCAGATACTATCTGAAGGTAATTGTTCTTCCCAAATGCTTTCTTTAATTCAATCAGCAATACTTCCAAAGTCTTAATGAAAATGTGGCCAATTTTGTGAAATCCAAGTGACTTTTTTGTTTTTGCATGCCAATGAGATTAAGAAAATAAGTGTTTTAATTATTGTTATTGATTTTAAAAATCAGAGACGAAGAAAACAAACTTCTTTGTCCAAAGACATTTCTGCAAATGAAATCGTCTGAAAAACTGACAGCTGGCCCCCTGTTTTAACCACTAAACCATAAGAAATGTAATACCGTGGGCAAACACTTGAGAGTTGTCACCTGCAGGAGTCCCCAGCACTGTTGCCCCATCAGGGCCATGGATCAGGGGAAGGAGCCAGTGGAGGGGAGTCAGCTGGGCCCTCAGCATCCTTCCTTCCTTGGTCAGAACCCGGTCCCAGCTGCTCCCTGTATCATCTTCTGGGGAAGCAGAGAATTCTTCTGGAGACACAACACATTGGGTGTTAAGGATGTCATTGTTCTTTTATAAACAGATGTTAGATCGTGTAACGGGCTTCTCAGCACAGGAGAAGCCACCTCAAGGGAAGGCAGAACTTCTCCAGGAGCTGAAGGTCATCCAGGGAGAGCAGAGTCAAGGGCTGCACAGCGTCAGCCGGCTCCTGCTCTCCATCTCATGGACACCTCGGTCCCCAATCCCCGACACCCCTCCCAGTGCCCCCCCCAAGGGTTCCCATTGTATCCTCAGAGTCCCGAGCAAGCGCAGGACCGGTGCTCAGAGTGGCAGAGGGGCCGCCGAGCTGGAGAGCCCCGGGGCGCAAGCACTGGGGGCGGAGTCCCTGATGCGGAAGTGGTGGCCACTGGAGTTTGTGTGGGGGGCTCAGGCAGTTTCTGGATCCTTCCTCCAGGATTTTCAGCGCGGGGAGCTCTCCTTTCTGCAGTGTGGAGGAGCGCTGGGCAGGAGCGGCGCTGAGGTAGGCGGTGGGCAGCGGGCTCGGCGTGGAGATCGCCGCCGCGTATGGCGGGAGCGCGGCGTCCGGGGCGGCGGATGGGACCGGGGGCCGGGGCTGCTGGCGGGCTGCTCCAGGCGGGGGAGCCCAACCTCTGTCCCTTGGAGGAGCAGAAGAGCGCCGCTTGGCCAGCCTGTCCCTGTGCCTTGGCGGGGCCCCACCTCAGCGGGGTCACACCCATCCGTGGTGCAGGGGGCGGCAGGGAGTCGCCTGCCCTGTGCGCCCGCCCTTGAGTTCGCGCCCCCCGGGACCCCGTCTAGGCCAGGTCGCGACATCTTTGGGTGAACGCTTTCCTCCGGAAGAGGGCCTGTGGTCAGCGCTCCTCTGCCTGACTCCGCTCAGGCTATTGGGCTCCTCATTGCCTTCATTAAACAAATGAACGGTTCCTACACCCTTGGGACCACCTTTATTGAAAAGCCTGATCGCATTCATGGTTTCTGATAATTGACTCTATATTTGCAAGGTGAACTTTGAAGCCTGTGAATTGTTGTAAACTGCATTTAATGAAAGGAGCTTTAAACAATCTTTGGTGCAAATTGTGTAGCTTCCTAATACTAACTCACCTTCTGTTAACATAGACTGATGACTGATCAATTGATGATTGACATAATGTGTATGGAATTTTGGTTTCAGTTGAAAAGATTTTCTTGGCAGTCGGTGCTAAAATTAAAATCGGATAAAGAGGAGGATTTTGGAAGCTGTATGTAGTGTCTGTTTTGTCTCCGTACTCATTTAGAATTGTAAGAATTTAGATTTGGAAAGCCCATAGAACAAGAAGTTTGAAATTTTGATTTGACTGACAAGGGGAAAGGTCAAAAGGTCAAATACGGTAAGATGTCATTTATATAATATTCTAGAAAAGATAAACCATAGGGAAAGACAACAGATCGTTAGTTGTCATTAGTTTTCATATTTAGTTAATCATTTAGTTCAATAGTTTAATCATTAGTTTTAATATTTCTTATTAAAAAATACATTTTAATGATAGCATCCTAATTATGCTTTTGGGTGATACCAGAAGTTGATAACCTATTAAATTCTGCAGTAGGAAGAAATGACATGTTGGTTATTGGCGTCTTTGAAGTGTAAGTATTGGCGGTAATGAAACTTTTAAATGAGATTTTTTGGATTCTGAACTACTGATTTTTTTACTAGATCCTGTTGGACGTGGCATGTTACAAGTTTCAAAAGGCTCTTTAAATTATTGTAGCAGGCTGAAGCTATTAAATTATAATGTAAGCTCTTTATAGATGAAACAGGCAAAAATACAAAAAGCCATTCATCAATTTATTTTTGTTAAAAAATCAAGTGAATCTTACCATACACATGAATGACTTTTGGCTAGACAGACCTGAACTTGACAAGATGGACTCATTGGTATGGGGAACTTCTTTTGGAATGTTAAAATGGGAGAGGATATATAAATTTTACCTGAGGGTGACCCAAGTCGATATGGCAGGTTTAGTTGCTTTTACACTCTTTCTGAGTTATGATCTTGATTAAAAACCTGGTCATAGACATTCCAAGACATTTGGACCATTTTATGTATCAATATAATAAGATGTTTTATTTCTCTGATACTTTCTGATTTCAGGGTGTCTGGGAAAAACAGTTTCTCAACATAGGTACTTTGGAATATAATTTTTGATTGTTGACTTATTGAATCATAGAATTGTTGAGTTGGAAATAATTTTAGTGGTTTAGAGCCTAACCTCTTCAATTTCCAGGAAATGGAACGTGAGGTTTCTTGAGTTAAGTCGTCCACAGTCAGACTGCTACTTTAGTGGCAGAGTTGGAACTAAATGCTCAGATGCTTGTCTCCAGATTCCTAGTACAGTGCTCTCTGTGCTGCGTACTATTAAGTAGACAAATCAATGAGTTACCTTCTCATATCATATACATAGCCAGCAGGGTCGATTATTTCCCATATGCATTTCTTTCCTTTCTTTTTTAAGTAACTACTAACCACAATTAATTTATTCCCCTGCCATGTTTAATGACCATCCTTGTGTGTGTCTCCTCGAGCACACGTGTGAACTCCCTAGAATGGACACCTGCCTGTGATTGGATTGTTGGGCCAGAGGCTGATGTGCATCAGCCTCTTGATGAGCTGCAGCCAAATCATCCTCTGAAGTTTTAACAATTTCCATTCCCTCCAACAGTGTTTGAGTCATCCTTGCCCTGGGAATGGTCAGATTGGCATTGTCAGATTTTTAAATTTTTGCCAATCTGATGGGTGAGGAATGAAGTATTTGTTTTCCTCTTTTGACAAACGCATGGAGCTGTGCAACTACCAAAATTGAGATACAGAACAGTTCCAGCATCCAGAACTCCCTTGAGCTGCTCTTTTCTAGTCAACTCTTCCCCCAACCTTAACCCCTGGTGGCTAATGATCTGTTGTCTTTCTCTATGGTTTGTCTTTTCTGGAATATCATATAAATGGAATCCTACAGTATTTGGCCTTTTGAGTCTGGTTTCTTTCATTTAGCATGATACATTTATTTGAGTGTTCATGTTGTTGACTGTATCAGCAGTTCCTTCTGTTTTATTGCTGAATGTAGTATCCATTGTATGAATTTACCAGTTTATCCATCCACCAGTTGAAGGACATTTGAGTTATTTTCAGTTTTGTCTTTTTTGACTATGAATAAAGCTGCTATAAATCTTTATGATTTGAGAAGGCAAACAAGTTTTTGCATGAACATGTCTTCTTCTCCTGGGTAAGCACATAGAAGTGGAATTGCTGGGTCATATGGTATGTGCATGTTTAACTTTATTTTAAAAACTCTTTGTGGTAGCAAAGTCATGGCCCACAAAGATGTCCTAATCCCTGAACCTGGGAATACATTGGTTTACTTGGCAAAGGTGAATTAAATTTGCAGACAGAATTAAGGTTACTGATCAACTGACTTGAAAATAGGGAGAGGATCCTGGATTATCCAGGTGGGCCCAGTGCATCACAAAGGCCCTTAAAAGGGAAAGAGAAGCAGTAGAGTAGAAAAAGATCCAAGGGAAGCAGGGCCAGAGAGATGCCGAGTTCTTGGTTTTGAGGGTGGAGGAGGGGGGCATAGGCTAAGGAATGTGGTGGTCTCTAGAAGCTTGAAAAGGCTAGGAAATGGATTAAGCTTTAAAGTCCCCCCAAAAGAACCTAGCTCTGCCAACACCTTGATTATAGCCCAAAGAGACCCGTGTCAGACTGCTAACCTACAGTACTGTAAAACAATAAATCTGAGTTGATTTAAGCCATGAAATTTGTGCTAATTTGTTACAGCAGCATAATAAACTCCACTTTAAAACTGTTTTCCAAAGAGGCTGAACCACTTTGTGTTCCCACCAGCAATGTAAGGGTGTTCCAGTTACTTTCCATCCTCATTAACACTTGGTATGCTCAACCTCTTTAATTCTAGTCATTCCAGTATGTACATAGCAGGATCTCAATGTGGTTTTTATGTGCCTTTTTCTCATGATTAACGACCTTGAGCATCTTTTCATGTGCTTATTTGCCATCTGCGTATCTTCTTTGGTGAAGTGTCCAAATCTGTGACCATTTTAAACTTGAATTTTCTTATTGCCGAGTTTTGAGCGTTCTTTATAGTCCTGTCAGATATGTGATTTGCAAAGGTCTTCTCCCAGTCTGTGGTTTGCCTTCTCCAGCCTCCCACGAGTGTCTTTGTAACGTCCGTGTAACATAACTCGAGAGGTTTCACATGACCTTATCTTCCTTCATTGGGAAACAGAGTGAAGTTGGAGCACTTGAGTCCAATCAGACCTTGATCAGAGTTGGGTCTGGGTCTCAGTTTTAGTAAACCCAGGCCTTCCACTTTCCCCCTGTTCCTGTTTGCGGTGCTCCCCTCCCCCGCACAGGGGTCTGGTCCTAAGTCTGGTAGATCTGTCTCCTCAGGTTTGGGAGCCCACAGAAAACTTAGCTACGCCCGTCAGACATCTCAGCGTAGCTCTCCAGCCTCCTACCTTACATTGTTCACAATATGGCAAATTCCCAAAAGGTCACACTAGCAGTATGTTTGACTTAGGCCACTTCCACCACTTCTGGAGGTTTCGCTTTGCTTTGTGGAAGCTTTTGGCCTATTTCCCCAGATTCCTGTGTGGCACCAAAACTTAACACAGGTGCTGTGAGGAAGAGCAGTTGTGTGTCTGAGAGCCTTCAGGTTTCCTCTGCCACACCAAACTAGAAGTTTGGCTAGTTTCTCTTTTCCCTAGCCGAGGCTCTGACTGAGCAAGCCAGAGTCTCGGCAAGCACCTAGAATCAGAAAATGCCTGCAGGGGAAAGAAAGATAAAAATCCCTGCTCACATAAAAGAGTTTTCTTCTTTCTGGAATTTTAGTTGGTTGGTTCTGAAGTTCTCTGATGCTCTAAAAATATATTTATAATTTATCTGGCTTTGTCCAGTTTTGCAGCAAGAGTGTTTTCCTGTCCTAGTCTCCTCTAAACCAGAAGTTCCCTTGTCATTAGTTTTTAACTCCATCAGTTATACCCTGTCAATATTATTATTGTTTGGTAAAGTCATGCTTTCAATGATTTATTCAGACGTTTACCCTTTTTTATCCTCACGATCCATTTTTACATCTTAGCATTTCTTCTTCTATCAATTTCTTCTTAAAGTACATTCTTTTTCACTTTTTAAATTTTTTCTTTGAGGAAGATTAGCCCTGGGCTAACATCTTTTCCTATCTTCTGCTATTTTGCATGTGGGTCACCACCACGGCGTGGCTGATGAGTGCTGTAGGTCCACACCTGAGATCCAAACCCATGAACCCAGGCAACCAAAGTGGTGCGTGGTGAACTTAAACCAATACACCAGGTGGCTGGCTCCCTTAAAGTACATTCCTTCGATGTTCCTTAATGAGCATTTGTTGGTGGTAATACTCTTAGTAAATGTTTGCATAAAAATATCTTTAATTCACCCCAGTTCTTGAGATATGGTTTGATTGGGTATACACTGAAAGTGATCGTCTCTCTGTACCCTGAAGAATTAATCCAACTCTCTCTTGCCTTCCGTTGTTAAGACACGTATCATGGGTCTAAATGTAAGTCTCCATAAGTGTTCTGTCCCTCTGCGGGGCTTTGAATATCTTCTTTTGTATTTGGTGTTCTTTGGTTTCCCTGGATGGATCTGACTCTAGATTTATTTTTTTAATTCTGCTTGAGATGTATTCAGCTGCCTGAAGCTAGAGTAGAAGAATTTTATCAATTCTGGAAATTTCTGTTATTATGTCTGAATATTCCTTTAAATCATATATATATTTATATTTTTTAATTCAAATATATATGCACATACTTATTTATACACATTCAATATATATTCATTAAATATATATTTATATTATTTAACTCAATGTATTATATTATTCAATATAATGATTTATGTTATTCAAAAAATACATATATTATTCGTATATATAGTTTCCTTTACTTGACCAAACTCAAGCCAGGCTCCTTTGAGCCCTCTTCTTCACTAGGCCTTGATCTTGGCCTATAATAACTACAGCCTCTCAGCACAAATGGTTTCACCCCACACACACACATTAAAGAATTAAACACTGACATAGTTTCTAACAGCTCAAATCCACATCCCTACGATGACCCCTGCCCCCTTATAGTGCCTGCCTGAGAAAGCTCAAGGCAGCCAAAAGAATTGACTGTTTGTTCTGGCCAACACTCGATCATTGGCCCCTGACATCCCTTTCTTAGAGCATTTACCCAAAAGTGCTTACAACTGTGAATCTTTCCTCTGTCTTTTTGAGTTGTGTATGTGTCTCCTATAACTGCATTTCTCAAGGTTCTGAGAGCCATTCCTTGAGAGGAGGACAGGGTGTCAGTCTCCCAGACTCTGTGAGAGGAGAGAAGTTAAACTTTGATCATTTCCAACTAGCAGACACAACTGGCCAGATCACACTGCACTGACCAACACTCTGTAGCTGTTCCCTCCCTGACTCTACTGAGCCCCTGCTCACCCCTCTGCCTGCTCCCTCATTCTCCCTTTCAAATGCCCCGTCACCTCTGTACAAATCAAATTGAATTCAGCCCTGTTCCCTCTTCCCTACTGCAGTGGTATATTACTGATTAAAATCTGTTTTGATCTTTTTAACTAGATTCTGGCTTTGTGTATACTCTACATTTAACACACATCCTGATAATCTCATGCATATGCATATATATGCATATACCAACACAACCATGGGCCCTCCAGGACCAGTTCAGCTGACCCCATCTTATCAACAGAGTAGTTCCGCATTTTCTTTCAGGAACTGACACCCCTCGTCCAGTTCAGGCCAGTTGAGACCACCAACCCATCAATCGGGCCTGTGCAAATGCTTGATAAGTGACCTTTTTGACATCGAGCTAAAAGCTCCATCCTCAGATCATGGTAACACTGCCAATTTGTGAACACACATCTGATGAAGAGCCATGAAGCTTGACTTTGCTTGCGCAGATCATCAATTACCTCACTTCTCCTTACTTCCAATCATCTACCTCCACACATCAGACCACCCTACCCTTCATCCCATAAATTGTAACCCAAGCCCTGGATCAGGGAGACAGATCTGAGACAGACACGTGCCCCATCTCCTTGCAGATCAATCTCACAAAATAAAGCTACAATTCTTTCCCCAAAAGCTAATGCCAGAATAATTACCTTTTTTAATGTAGATTGGGCAAGAGAACCTCAATATTGTGCGGTAACATCAATACATATATATATACTTAATGGATGTTTTATCTTCTTTTTCTTTTTCTTTGCTGAGGAGGATTCACCCTGAGCTAATATCTGTTGCCAATCTTCTTCTTTTTCAAAGGAAGATTCACCCTGAGCTAACCTCTGTGCCAACCTTCCTCTATTTTGTATGTGGGTTGCCACCACAGCCTGAACCACTGATGAGTGGTGTAGGTCCATGCCCAGGAACTGAACCTGGGCCGTTGAAGTGGAGTTCTCTGAATTTAACCACTAGGCCATGGGTCTGGCCCATCTCTAACTGTTTTGAAGATGTTACTAGAGATGTAATTGAAGTTTCACTATGATCTCTGGATTTCCTTGCTGCTCCTTTAGTCCCTCACTTCAGTGTATGTGTTTCTTGCTCCATCTTTCATGCTAGAGGAATTCCTCAAATATCTAGTGGTCCTTGGCTACCCATTCGTATTTCTGTGATGAGGAGGAAACAGCTGAGTATGATCTCTGTGGGCCTGATGGGGCCTGTGTCTGTCTGGACTCAGTGTTTCTTCAGGGGTGTAGAGTGTTGACATAAACAAGCAAACAATGTTGGCACCCACACTGATCTCTAACAACATACTTATTCCACACATTCCCACAATGACAGACATCCTCTGAACACTTGGAAATGCTGACAACACACACACACACACACACACACACACACACACACAATTTGCAAATGACCAGCAGCATTCAGCCTGTAAACTGCACCTGATAATGCACACTGATAATCAGAACATACACACAAACTCACACACATACAGACCACTCACTGTCTCAGAGCCCACAGTGACTTGAACTCTAAACACACACAGACATCAACAAAACACACATTCACATAGATGCTATAATAGCCATGCACCCTGTGACCATACAGAATTGCTGAACACACACACATCCACACAACAAGGAACGTGGCCATGCACGTGTGGGCTTGATCAGGGGTTTTTTCACACCTCAGCATCAACATGGACACCCCGGGGCGAGAGGGAGAGGCAGAGGGAACAGGGAGAACATGGGGGGAGCAGACAGGAGGCACTTGCATAAAGCAAATATGATACCTGCAAAGCTGGTTCCTAAATGACATACGACTCAAGGGTATGAGGAGCCAAGAGGGTCTGAAATGGTACAAAGGAGGTGACTGATACAAACCCATCACAAGATATTGAAATGTAAGGGACAGTGATATTTTAAAAGGCACTGAGGAGAGTTCATCAAAGCTTAGGTATAATTCCAGACAATGAGTGACATGGAATTCTGGCCAAAGAACAGCCATTATTGCTGTTAAAATTCCTATTTAAATGTTTCTTATAAAATTATACTCATTGAAAAATGACAAATATTCATTGGTTTAAAACATTTAAAACATTTCAGGATAAAATTACTGCAGGTTCCACTTTTATTGAGTAGCTTTCCTTGGGCAGCTATAAAAGCTGGATAAAGCACACAGAACAGCTGCTTGAAGGGTCAGAGAACATCCCGTGCAGGCAGGACTTGGGGGTCTATAATCTCTGAGATGAGGGAAGCACAAGATTGTGAGCACCAGCTCCATGCAGCTTCTCCCCTAAGGCATTTGCTATTTCAACAGTGAGAGAAGAGAGTCTGAGTAGAAAGAGGAGGAAAAATGAAATGAAATTTGGTTCCAGCAAAGTCCAGTAACTTCTGCTTCCAGTCAGATGTGGTAAAGGCAGAGCAACAATTAAACATTGATTTAATAAATACAGTGTGTTTGAAAACACCAAAGGGATGTGGAAGAAACAGGACTAGATGAAATAAAATTTCAAAAAGTTAAGAGCCTTTTTAGGTGAGATTGCCAGACATACCCTCACCCGGGGGAATTTGCATAATCTGGACTGTGGTAATCAGACTTGTGTTAGCAGAAGACAATAGTAAGTATAATCTGTCATATTGATCTATGTTAGCTTTTTAATATCACAAGTTTTGTTTCCCTGTTAAATTTTATTGCCTCCACTAGAAGACTCTGTGAAGGGAAGGACATTGTATCATTTGCCACGTGATCTCCAGAACATTCTTCAGTTGGGGCTGCATGACTACTATAGATATTTGTTAATTGTTGGTTTCATGAATGCTATGGACTGAATGTCTATGTAACCCAATTTCATACGTTAAAATCCTAACCCCTGACGCGATGGTATTTGAAAGTGGAGCCTTTGGGAGTTAATTAGGTTAGGTGAGGCCATGAGTGTGAAGCCCCCATGATGGGATTAGTGCCCTTATAAGGAGATGGAGGGCCAGAACTCTCTCTGCCAGATGAGGGTAGAGCAACAAGCTGTCCTTCTGCAAAACAGGAAGACAGGTCTCACCAAAAACAAATCAGCTGGAACCTAGATCTTGAACATCCCAGTCTTGAGAACTCTAAGGAATGCATTTCTGTTGTTAAAAGTGCCCAGTCTAGGGACAGCCCAGTTGCGCAGTGGCTAAGTGTGTGTGCTCCACTTCGGCGGCCTGAGGGTTTGCAGGATCGGATCCCGGGTGCACACTGACGCACCGCTTGTCAAGCCGTGCTGTGGCAGCGTCCCATATAAAAAGTAGAGGAAGATGGGCACAGATGTTAACCCAGGGCCAATCTTCCTCAGCAAAGATGAGGAGGATTGGCATCAGATCTTAGCTCAGGGCTGATCTTCCTCACACACACACACACAAAAACCCAAAAGTGCCCAGTCTAGGGGCCTGCCCCACCACCTAGTGGTTAAGTTTAGTGAGCTCCTCTCTGGTAGTCTGGGTTCGGTTCCTGGACACAGACCTACGCCACTCATCAGCAGCCATGCTGTGGGGGTGACCCACATACAAAATAGAGGAAGACTGGCATGGATGTTAGCTCATGATGACTCTTCCTCAGCACAAATATAAATAAAGAACCCAGTCTATGGTATTTTTGTTACAGCATCCCATACTGACTAGGACACTGAGTGTGTGAATAACTTCATCTAGATCCATGATCCTTCTTCCACGTGACACATTATTGCCAATGATTCCTAATTTGGTGTGAGTCAAATGTCCCTTAAGGATCATAAAGACGTTAGGGACCTTCTCCGTAGTTATGTACATATTGATACGCATGAAAACGTTGCATCAAGTGCTTTATCGACGCCTTAGTCTCACACCTCATCCCATTAGCCTTCAACGAACCTCAGTGTTACAGCCAGTGCTTTGGGAAATAGAGGAAAGTCCCTGGACGGAAGAGGGGCTGGTGTCCATCGTGCAGCTCCTGTCCTCTGCCCAGCCAGCTCCAGCGCAGGGTCAATTTATAAGATGGGCTTTCCTCCAGGCAGCTCTGTCTTTCTCCCAGCCTGTTCTCATATAGGATGATCTCACCAAGAGCAATGAGTGGAAATTGGAAGGGAAGAGCTACAGAAGGCATCTGCCAGGGGAAATTCTTTGTGGTTACATGATCTAGAATATGGACACCCGGCTGCTCTAAAGGGTCCTGAAAATGGAACCCTTCCCATGTCTGCAATATCCCTCTATGTCCTCTTTCCCCACCATCTCTCTGTTCTTGGTGGCAAAATTCCCTTGGCAACGACAATATAAAAATGCAAATAGGGAATGGTCCATTTCCAGTCTCAGAATTCTGTGAAATTTTACTGCCTATCCCCAGTCTCCCAGGACTAAGGCCCTTTTTACTCTTTTAAGATTAGATCACATTTTAATCTCCTTGATTCAGAGTTTT